>NW_026542594.1:199939349-200191225 GCF_028750875.1 Macrosteles quadrilineatus
GAAATGAACTGCTAGGTGTTTCTTAGAGAGGTTTTAAGTTATCAAGTTGGAACGTAACTTGGGAGAGTATCGAAAACTGTACTACTATAACAGACTTTGTCAACTAATGAAGGATGAATTAAGCTGATTTCGTTTTGATTCTAGTACTTCCTATAGTTTTAACATGATGGCATAGCTAACATTTGATGAGCCGATAACAGTTAAATGCTCGAATGACGGCGAACCGCCACTTGGTACAGCTCATTCTTGATACTTTATTTACACAGCATCTCTTATATTTTGCTCTTCCGTTGCACGAACAGGTCCTTGAGGACTATTTGGATGGGCAAATTCCTATAGCCGCCAATCCCTCAAAGGGTCAATCCATATCAAGTGGTCCAGAAATAAATTAATTGGTTGCTTCAAGATTTTAATTTTTTTTTATATTTTTATCCTTAAAAGTACATATCATTAGAAGTACAAAAATACAATTATTTTATTTTTATTTAATTTTTCTACTGAATGGCGGCCATTTTTTTGTTAGTCGAATGACTGTTTTCAGCGATTTCAGAGCTCTACGTTAAATTAAATATCTCTGGTTCTACTAATCCTAGAACATTAAGATAAAAACCAATCTCTTCAGAAAGATCTAAACTTTAATATGGTAATATAGTTATGTACTTAAAACTAAATATATAGGTATAATTACCTGTTTAAAGTTTAACGCAACTATGTTACGAAAACAGATTTTTAACAATTTATTTTTACATAAAGGCAATTGACTATGTGTTTGTTATTTTTTTATCTGATAGTTATAGGTGTGAACTCCAAATTCTCAAAGTTTCAAGTTGTGGACATGCATAGGGTATTAAATACAAAATTTCAAAATCTTAAAATTTTCAAAATTTCAAAAGTTCGACGCTTAATATCTCTGTTGGGCATGGAAATAAAAATTTCAAATTTGGCTCAGATATAGTACTAAGTAAGAGTATTATCCTTTATTAATTTTATTTTGTGGACTCAACTGGTTTTAAAGTTATGAAACATTGAAAAGTACTCAAATAAGCTTTATACGTGTAATAGCGTAGGAAGCATAATATGATATTATAATACTCTATCAATGTATTTTATTAATAATGTTATATTTTAATAATAGATTTTAAGCATTTTGTAGTTTTAAAACACTATAATTTGTTGTCTGCCACAGTAAAAATCTGTGAAAGGATTGTGTTCAGAGAATTGGTAGACGTCCTTTAATATTAAAGTTCTAATTCATTTTTTGCTACTTTTCATTGTCTACATAAAGCAATTGAATACCTTAAAGGTGTTTTTAACAAAAGTTAAACATATCCTTAGCATTCAAAATTTGGTTGTCAATGGTATATTGTAGACTCTATTAGTGACTTCGCTCTTGCCTTCTACACCATCGGAAAATATTGACTCCGCTTTAAATTTATAGAAATGGTTTTTAAATTAATATTGTTTTGGTTTTAAACTCTATGTGATTTATTTTCTTTTAATTCATTTATGTTCATAAATTTAAATTAATAATACACAAGTCAGCCGTATGTTATCTTATGGGTCGTCTGGCGCTAAACAACACTACTTGTGACGTTGCAAATTCTACCAGGCCACGGCCTGGATTTATAGGTGGCCGTATCATATTCCATATTATCATATTATATACAGTATCATCATGAAACAATTTTTTTACTGAAATATTCAGTCACAGGTACTGAAATACCAGCTGCGAGGCATTTTTTGATACACTTTTGCGCACGGAAAAAATGCCTGCAATGGTGTAGGAGGCACTACAAAGAGCGAAGTCACTAATAGTCTACAATGTACCACTGACAACCAAATTTTGAATGCTAAGGATATGTTTAGCTTTTGTTAAAAAAAAACCTTAAAGGTATTCAATACTTTTATGTAGATAGTGAAGAAGTAGCAAAACATGAATTAGAACTTCGATTTTGATTCAAAGGACGTCTACCAATTCCCTGAACACAATACTTTCACAGATTTGTAGGTACCTGTGGCAGACAACAAAGTAGAGTGTTTTAAAACATCAAAATGCTTAAAATCTATTATTAAAATATAACATTATTAATCAAATACATTGATAGAGTATTATAATATCATATTATGCTTCCTACGCTATTACACGTATAATGCTTATTTGAGTACTTTTCAATGTTTCATAACATTAAAACCAGTTGAGTCCACAAAATAAAATTAATACAGGATAATACTCTTACTTGGTACTATATCTGAGCCAAATTTGAAATTTTTATTTTCATGCCCAACAGAGATATTAAGCGTCAAACTTTTGAAATTTTGAAAATTTTAAGATTTTGAAATTTTGTATTTAATACCCTATGCATGTCCACAACTTGAAACTTTGAGAATTTGGAGTACACACCTATAACTATCAGATAAAAAAATAACAAACACATAGTCAATTGCCTTTATATAAAAATAAATTGTTAAAAATCTGTTTTCGTAACATCGTTGCGTTAAACTTTATACAGGTAATTAGACCTATATATTTAGTTTTAAGTGCATAACTATATTACCATATTAAAGTTTAGATCTTTCTGAAGAGATTGGTTTTTATCTTAATGTTCTAGGATTAGTAGAACCAGAGATATTTAATTTAACGTAGAGCTCTGAAATCGCTGAAAACAGTCATTCGACTAACAAAAAAATGGCCGCCATTCAGTAGAAAAATTAAATAAATATAAAATAATTGTATTTTTGTACTTCCAATGATATGTACTTTCAAGGATAAAATAAAAAAAAAATTAAAAATCTTGAAGCAACTACCTTTGGACCACTTGAAATGGATTGACCCCAAAAGTAACAACAATAAAAAATCACGATGGTGTATCTGTAGTTAAATTAACTCACTAAAGAATCAGCTGCTCCTTCGATAACTAAATCGAAAACAACATTTGAAAGGCACGTTTTCACTCTTACCAATGAATACAAACCCTCTTACCCATATGTCAAAACGACATGTACAAATACTTACATGCAATACAACCACAGCTCCATGTTTATTCATACGCATATTAGTGTCTGGTTTCTTCGCGCGACTCTCCAGTCTCCAGTTTAATAGCATCCTTTGCCCTATGCTGCAGTGAATGTCCAGTTTGAATTATTAAACAGCTGAGCCCGCGGCGAGCTGCTATCAGCTGGTAATGCAGTCCGCCCACCTTCTATTGATACGTCCACCTTGCACCACAGGCTATAGCGCTACACTGCAATTCTTGCTGTATTTTCTACCTAGTTAACATTGTTACCGTTGGCTTTTTATACTGCAAGCATCCTATTGTAAAATTTAAAGCATGTTTTGGGTGTTTTAATGATGGTGTCGTTTGAATGCGCTTATGTGGATGAATTATGTTTTGTTGAGTAAACTTAACGATCCGTGCTCTACTCTTTGTTTTACACCACAGGCTATAGCGCTACACTGCAATTCTTGCTGTGTTTTCTACCTAGTTAACATTGTTACTGTTGACTTTTTATACTGCAAGCATCCTATTGTAAAATTTAAACCATGTTTTGGGTGTTTTAATGATGGTGTCGTTTGAATGCGCGTATGTGGATCGGATGAATTATGTTTTGTTCAGTAAACTTAACGATCCGTGCTCTACTCTTTGTTTAGAAAACCATAGAGCAAGCAATGTTGTAAATAGATTGTAGTGTTAAAAACTCGCACTCAAAATTGGTCGATGGAACTAGCCTCAAAATTGTTGTGGCTGATCCACAGAATGATAAATCTCTGAGCTAAGAGAGTAAGTTTGATCCGGGGCTATATACTGTACAGATAATCCTCCTACATCAAGTTAATAGTAAACCTTCGACAGTTCGACACTCCTTGTAGTTCGACACGGGCTGAGCTATTTTGTCAAAATGGTTACTATTGAGATGTAAGCTGACTTGAACATTGATTTGTCATTGATTGTTGACTTGAGACTAATGAACAGTGAAATTGTTAAGCTTTTTACTATCATTTTACTCGAAATCGACACGAGGTATTGACCTACTAACTGTCATATACATGTATTTCTGTTTCAAACTTCTAATGAACTTTTATTATGCTCGAATTTTAGCAACGTGTGTCTTAGCTATCATTGTGTATTGGTTCGGAGGGATTTGAAATCACCACCATTGTCTTGTCGAATGGAACGGAAAGGAAGGAAGAGCTCGCTGATGAGATGAGAAGTGCATTACCGGTGACGGCACCAGAACCGACACCAACACACACATACACCAACACACACAAGCAGCGCCGGTGTTGGTGGTCAGTGATCACGCGACCATTCCAACATTCCACGTCGTGGTGGTTCGTCTTCATCTTCACTTTCCCAGACTTATTGTTGCGTTAAATTGCTTATTTTATCGATGTTGTTCAATCATTTTCTCGTACAAGAAGTTTTAAGGTTTTTTGCTAAACGTTGGATGTAATAAACAGTTTTTTCACAGCCTTCGTCTCATCGTACCAGCTAGGCCTACTGAGTGCTAAAGTCCCATCTCACGTATCTCACGGAACGTCTATGACTGTTCTGGGATTTTACGCAGAGGGTGGAAGTTGGATAACCCAAGATACCCAATCGAGACTCAATCTAAGCTTGAGCGTTTATGGCTGGATACACTTGAATTAGTTCAGGAACCAGAAAGATCGGGTTTTGGGGACTGGGTGTTAAGGGGATTTTAAAATTGTTCGAAAATTTGGGTTTTCCAATTCTTTACCCTTAACACATAAAAATGCACGATTTTCAGTGAAAACATCCTTATACCAGACTTAAAAACAAATAATACTATGTATGCTTATGATTTGCCACATAATCAATTATGCTTTGGATTGTGGTCCACGTATCTTGATGTGTTGCTGTATTAAATGCTACGGATTTAAAAAATAACTGTGCATTTAAAAATTGCTTGTTATTCTTATGAGGGAATACGCAAACTGTTGTTTACTTGTTTGTGGGTATATTTTGATCAAATTTGGCAAATTTATTATCTCTGACATTCACATTTAAAAAAACATCTGTACAATCCCTCTCGCAGCAAACCTAGGTACACTTGAAATATACTGTGATTTAAATAAGGTAATAAATACGAATCATTTTGTCGACGCGACCAGTAGCCAACCATGAAACTCACGGAAAAATAGTCAGTCGATTTCACTAAAAATGAACTGACAGTCTACGTAGTTACAAATTTAATGAATCTGAGCTGATCCTATTTATAGAGATAAATTGAATGATACCTGTGTTTCGAGAGGTATTGTTATTTAGCACGCGTGTCAGCCAGATACTCGATATCGAGCGACATTCTTGTCGAGCAGTGTAGTGCGATAAAGTGTCCGGGACCGTGCGTTGGCGGCAGATATGTTGTAATGGCACTCCCAGCGATGACGTCACCAACATGTGCTGTTGTGGTACACCTGTACTTGCACAGAGGCCGTTTAAACACTTTCCAAACAATTTGTCAACGATTCGGCAGCTCTATGCACTCCGACAGTATGAATAGAAAACCATCCGACCCAATGCTTTCATGAAATAAACAGTGCATATCTCTTATGTTTAAGGTATTCATCAATATTTTATTATTCCACCTTATATTTTATCGTGTTGGTATACTGATGTTATTATTCTGTTTTCTCTACGTGTATACCTCATTTGTTGAAATCGTCGAACGGCGCACTGAGCGAAAATTCCCATCTCTTTGGGTACAGAGCCTTCCCCACCGTTAGTGTAGTACATAAATGTGTGGGGGTAGTGTTGTACTTTTCCCTAGACACCACATGTACCATTGAAGGTTTCCTCTGTGGAGTAACACTATCTTCAGTCATTCACTGTTTTGACGATTTCGATATGAAATCATTGGTTGTGAAACTAACCCGCACCTGTGATACTATGTTGAAGGCTGTCATCTGATTCGCATATAATTTTCCCGATCAATTTGCTCGTATTTATGGTGGTCCTTAGCATAATTGGATCCTCCATGGAGACATCGCTTACAGTTACAGCCCTTGCACAACTGGAGGTAGAACTGGCACGTGAATTGTTAGAAAATTGAGACACTTTAAAAATTTTTTTCCTACAGTCACCCGACAAAGTTGGCTTCCTTGTACTGTTTATAGTACAGAAAGCTGCTAATTGCTGCATATTTATACTTTGCCGTACGGTTTATACTTTGTCGTACGGTTTATACTTTGCCGCACATCATGATTCCAACGAAACAACACAAAACAGCGTGGTTCTATTAATGCACGTAATCCGTGTACGCTTGGAAATAGGTTGGCAACACTTAAGGATATTAATACTATGAGCAGCTGATTGACTATTATAACTACGATTTAACCTGTCATTTCGTGTTTATAGTTTCGGTATTTCTGAACTTCCTGGACTTTACTTTTAAACGTTTTTAAAACATTCCTACGATCTTAATAAACAATAAAATACCTTTAAAGCATTTTTTCAGGCGTGGAAACCACTTAAAATTACAAAAACATACGGAACTATATTCTCAAAACGCGGAGCACATTTCTTGCCGAGGAAAAATAGCGGAGTGATACAGACCGCGGGTACTACTTTGTCTAGGGCACCATTTGTGTTGCCAGCTGAACCTAAAAACAAAAACGTAATGTATAGTGTTTGAAAGACTAATTATTTATATGCTTTATAGTGACTGTAGGAAAAATATAATGTGTAACACGAGTGAAAAAGGCCTTTGCTGCACTCGAGATGCTCTCGTGTGCAGCAAAGTGCCTTTTTCACCACTAGTTACACAAATAACTATTTCCGGTACCAACTAGGTGAATCAGCTCATTGGCGCATAGCTTTAGGTATGTACAATCCCCTAGTTCAATTTGTATTTATGTACAATTTATTTTATCCCTTAGGCCAATGGCTCGCAAGTAGGCCTATCCCATTCAGTGCTACCTTTAGTTGTATCTCTAGCTCAGCCTACAGTCCTCATGGTCCACGTCCACGTTCCTCGGTTCAAGGTCTTTGCTTAGTTCCTCAGTTCCTGATTTTGATTCGCCCCGGTCAAAACAAACCGGGAGCAGACCGTGAATATTAGCGAGGGTGACGAATCGATTGGCAGAAACCGCCACTTGGAATGCCTTGAGTCGGCGTGCGTTACCCTGCAACGCTGGCTAAACGAGCCACAGACCTACCTTGGAGTAGAGTGTTGAGACACAAGCATGGATGTTGATGGTCTGGGGTGGAGGTTCGGAGCAGGAATTGTAAGTTAGGAATTAAGGTTACCACTGGTTCACAAATGTATGCACACAAGTTGGGTGGTCTAAAATGGAGGATTGAAAGAAAACTCTTTGCTGAGGAATGTTCCGAAGAAGTTAGTCATCAGTGATGAATCAAGACGTCCTTGTTTCTAGATTTTTAGATTTTCATTTTTGAATGAAGAGTCTTGTAAGCAAGTACTTTGGGGAGTGAGGTAGTCTGGTGGTATAGCACGGGACTTCGGTCACTGAGGTCCTGGGTTAAAACCCTGCCAAATTACCGCAACCCCCAGGCCTAACTTGAAGTAATGTCAAAAACGATACTGGGCTAAATCCTAGCGTCGTATAACACAAAAAAGCGAGAAATTCAGTTTATTGCCGAAGAAAGTCTCTTTGAAATGGGGTAAGGGAACCGGGTACTTACTAATTGTTTACAACAGTATGATAATTGGGAAGGGAAATAAGGCTGGAAAATAATTTAAACTATATAGGTTTCCCCAGCTTCTAAAATGGGCGGTGAACATGGAACGATGGTACTATGCGTTAATCTAACAACATCAAACACTATCCAAAAATATACAAATTGTGAGCTCTTATAGATTTTGTAAAAAGGAATAATACATTTTTATTCAAAGAAAGTAGAAAACATAATATGGAAGATTACTTTGGTTACTAGTAATACTCAACAGTGGCAGTTGAGTTCAAAATCGTTGGTACTACTAAAACACCAAATGAAGTAGTAAGATCGGGATTAAATCCATAGTTAGTTTGATCGATATACACGTCTAAATCAAAAGATAAACACGAACAGACTAAAATCATCTACGTTCTCTTTTCTCATACGAACCAGCCTGGCGCCCACACGGTCGAGTGCATCGATGTGAGCGTTGCATTTATTTTGTTATCTAAATGTGTTTCCAATCGTGCTTCGCCTATTTTAAACCAAGCGCATAGCTATTCAGTCACAGTTTTGTGCTATTTCGGGACACCGATCCCACCTGGTATTTAATATTTAAATACCACTGCCAAGATGGCGGCCGCAACCAAGGTGAGGTGTGTTTTGTTTTCAAGAGCATCAGCTGACGGTGACGTCACCTCTGTGTCGCCGCCGTATATTGATTGGTCGCCCCGTTGCCATGGCGACCGCTACTACCCCTGGTGAAAATATCAAGCATCATCCCCTATACTGTCTTGGCTGGTAACATTGGCCCAGCCTCGCCACCCCTTTAATCTGATTGTGCGTCACGCCGAAGTGGATTAGGTCGTGGGCGCTTCTAGGACGAGTTAATATTAGAGTTGTTATTAGCAAATTTGGGTCTAGATAAAGAATATGTGTTATTTGCCACCAGTGTCATTTGCCACCACTCTAGGATTTGTGTCATTTGCCACCACTTTATACCTGGCTGGGTGAGTCATCAGCCCCAGCCCTAGTCCGTGGGTCATCACCCCTCTAGGCACCGGCCGATGGACCAAGGAATACCTATAATTCACACTATCACCCTCCCTTGCAACATTTTTATGGTAAAAATTCCAACACTCTCTCTAGGAGTAGGGAAATACATGATGGAAACGCTCATTCCTATCTGTGGTTTTGTAGTGTTAGTTAGTGCTGTTCTCACAAAGATTTACAAAGTGTTAGTCTAATTTATTTATTTATTAATTCGCTAAAAACGTTCATAATTATTTGCAAATCTACACGAATTAAGCTTTCCAATGACCCACTAATTAATAAATCGGTCCAGTTTTCATAGGATCGAACCGTGAACAGCCAATCAGAGAGCTCACGGTGGTTGCAGGCTTACATCACGTTTTGACAAAACTAATAAGTTTACTGCTTTGCTAAATGACAAAATTTTAAAATACAAATTACATAAAATTGTTACACAGTAGAACTCTAGATTTAGTTGTACAAAGATTTTCAAAGTTGAATTATATCCTAAGTAGATGCATATTGCACAAGAATGACATCACAGTTAAATAAATCTTTAATACAAACTAAATGCAAATGTAAACTAATAACGTACTAAATAAAACCACATTCAATCAACAAATTAATTTAGACGATAGACGGACTTGGTTAACATAAACGTTTTAGTTGCTTATTTTTAAGAAGTTATCAGGCAGAATTTTACACAACATAATACCGACATATGAAGGATTCTTTCCAAAGAACTTCAAGATAACTTATGATAATAAAACACAGTTTTTAGGTCTGTTGTTTATCCCATAACTGTTACATGAACCTAACGTCTCAAAGGAATAACTTCAATATATTTTATGATCTTTTTAGAATTTATATGTAATTTGAAACATTAATAATTTATTCTTTGCACTTTTTCTCCAAACTTACTCGTTTAGGAGCTATATCATGCTGAATGTAACCAAAAGCTACTTTCATCTAAATTTTACACGCTGTAACTCCTTTACGTAGCTTTATAGAAAAAATTAAACGGAAAACATTTTAAAAATTACAGTCTAAAATCGTCATAAAATACAAGGTGTTCGATAAGAGATTTTAAAGTTAAATATTGAAAATATCAGACTTTAAAGGAAGAGAATTCATATTTTTGAATGTCATAAGATAGTAGTTGAAATTCCCCATAATAATGTTTTTTCTAAATCGAATAGTTTCTGATATTGCAAAGGGTACATTAAAGTTCTTCACCCTGTATATTCGCAGAATACTAAACACTGAAACTGCGTCTTTTCGAGTATTTTAATGGGAATCTCATTGATGCGTTGTATCGGTTTACTGTGCCAAATGTTATTTTCGTATTATTTATCTAATCTTAGGCCATGTAAGGAATATTCAAATAGCTTAAATTACCTGAACATAGATAGGCCTATACTGTTTAACTTGCGATTATGTGATTTTGGACTCAAAATGTGCGTTTTATTTTGCCGAACAAGATGGTAAAATTTATTTTCACAATTCACAGTTGTAACTGGAGTTATAAACATTTATTTAATATAAAAAAATATAAGTACATCTACATGGTTATGACTCATAGGAACGGCCAAGGCGGGAATTCCAGGAACTGACCCTACTGGTGGCAGATGACACTGGTGGCAAATGACACTGGTGGCAAATAGTAGGACACCCTAGATAAATTGCTTCTATAATTGAAATCGGCATTTTGTCAGCTATTTACAGGGTAGCAATAAATATGTAAGGTATATGGCTGGCAAAAATTACATCACAACAATCATGTAATATACATAGCCTAATAATCTTTAAAGCTGTGCACATTATGATTGTACAGTAAAAGTTAGGCATTTTATGTATTTAAAGAGTAAAATTTGAAACAATTTTTTTATATAAAATCCCATAACACCCTGTTCCCATTGCCCGATCTTTATGCTTTCCCAACTTATTAAAGTTAACCCAGCCCTACATATTCATACCAAATTTGATAAAAATCAGACCACAATTGCTTAACAAATTTAACAATATTCGTCAATTGCAATACTACACACACACATATACTTAAACAAATTCTGTGTTTGTGTGAAGAAGATGTCTAAATAAAACATGAAATGAGTCCTGGGTCTGTCTTTTACCTCAGGAAATTAAGGAAGAGACAATAAACGCCATGGTACTCTAAGTGGTGTCTTAAGCACTAGTCGCTGGTGTCTAGGAAAAAGTCCAACACCATTCCCATCAACCTCATAAAACGCTCACGGTGGAGGAAGACCCTGTGCCTTGTGTGAGGCTCTTCCTTGCTGGTCACAAGTAATATTTCTACCAGAGCTGAAAGTGCACGATTGTCCTATATGTGTGTTTCCTCTGTACCTTAATTCTATGTGGTCTTACCATGCCTTTTAAGATAATAGCTTATACAGTCAAACCTCTCAAAAAAGAACCTCGGTAAAACAAATTCCTCAATAAGACGATTTTTTTTTAAATCGTCTTGAAACTTTCATAAAAGGTCAATGCTAAAAACACCTCTAAACAACGTAGTAAATTAGGTTTAAAACCTCCATAAGATGAATTTGTTTGTCACATGGGCTAGGACTGGTTAACCTCTATACAACGAATATTCTTAGCACAAAACCTCTACAAGACAAATGTGACCTCTGTAAAACAAATTTCTCATGATCTTAACCCCTATAGTACATAGTTTTTTAAAACAAACAGAAGCTTGTCTCTACATGATCTACTGCATTACTATCTAGACACAGACTGACCAAGACTGGTTGTGTTGCAGGAATAAAGCAGTGGCAGACTATCTGAGCAGCAATGGCTACCTGACGGCGTTGGAAGGTCTCAAGAAGGATGCGGACATGCCGGGAGAGGTGGAGAGGAAGTATGGAGGACTGCTGGAGAAGAAGTGGACTTCAGTGATCCGCCTGCAGAAAAAGGTTGGTCCCTTGAGTTCCTCCATCTTTCATTACGTCTTTCAGATACACATTTTAGTAATATTTTTCTTTTTTTGGTGTTGAAATACGCATTATCTTTTTTGATTGTGTCATCGTTTTGTTAGATAGCATATTAACTAATTAGTAGTCCAACTATAGATGGCATCTGGGTATAGTATCGATCTTGCTTGGATCGAACCTGCATCCTTCAGGTTAGAAGGTGAGCACTTAGACATAAGACATATTTTATTTACACAAAACGTTCTTTATAAAGTACATTTCATACATAAGAACAGGTGTTTCGTCATAGTGATGTATTTTATAGTAAAATTAATAGTTAAAATAATTAAAATAAACTCATGTAGGATATCAGAGAATTTTTATCTACATTATAGGGTTCTCCAAAAATTCTTCAAGTGAATTATTCTCAATTATTTTATCTTTGAATTGAGTAGCATTTAAATTTTTAAGATACAGGGGTAATTCATTGTACAATCTAAGTCCCATATATTGAGGGCTGTTCCTAAAAGTCGTCAATTTGTGATGTGGTAATCTGAAATTATATTTATTCCTTGTATTATAATTATGTGTAAATTTGACTACATCTGACAAATTTTCCTTAGTGTTATGTATCCAATTTAGAATTTAATTTATGTATAATCCAAAAATGGTGTGAATTCTAAGATTTTTAAACAGGTTTTTACATGATTTTCTCCTTCTTGATTTGGTTAATATTCTAATAATTTTATTCTGTAAAATTAGTAGTGATTTGACTTCTGTTGACACTCCCCACAGTATGATTCCATACCTCAAGATGGATTCAACGTATCCATAGTAAACTGTGATACATGTATCCTGGGGTACACAGTTTATCAGGTGAAAGAAAGCCAAAGAAATAGATCTTAGTTTGCCTTTCATCTTATCTATGTGATTCTTCCAATTAATATAAGTATCAAGCAATACACCCAAAAATCTATGATCTATCACTTTAACCACTCGACGCCCCCCCCCCCCTTACAATTAATAGGATTCTAACAGAAATTGATATATGCTACCACTTTCACCTTAAGTAAATTTAGGAAAACTTACAAGTAGGGATCTCTGCTGGAATTAATTTATTATTGAGATGAGTAGATTATACTTGAGGTTGAAATGAGGATTGACCTAACTAAAATGGGAGGTATACGTTTCCTCATTAAACCTCCCCCAATTGCTGTTTTGAGGAGGTTTATTAAGGAGCCGTGAACGCTTTAATAGCTTTTCCAAGTAGATCGGCCTGTCTTTACAATATGAGGGAAGCAAGACTTAATGGCTTAACACTTTAGATTAGAGCAAAATATCTGACTCTTCTCTGACGCCTTGTAATCTATAAATTTTAATATATCTTAGCTTATATATTTTATTATTATACAGTATTACAAGTGGTTGTAACCAGTATTTCTCTAACGTCATAGATATAAGTACAGTATAGGTTTTATGTCAAACATTTGATATATATTGGATTTAAGATTTATTAAGGCACCTGATAATCTGTCACAAATGAGTATTTTTTTGTTTGGATTTATTCTCACAACAGATTGTTTAGTTGTTTGGATTTAAGTCACAACATTTGTCTCAACCAGTTATCTGTCATTGTTGAAGGGATAAAAATGACTTTGTCAAATCAATATCAACTATGTAAACATAGACAATTATGTAACTAAATTATTTTGTAACTTGTTGGAACATTACTGTATTGTTCTAGCTAGAAAAGGCTGAATTTTTGCATCAATTCTTAGTTTATGCTTAACAGATTATTAAAATGCAACCAACAGTTTTAACTGCTGGGGCTAGAAAGTATGATGTTAAATAAGATTTTATTGTTACAGAAATGTTAAAAGATATTAACGCCAAATAAAACAGGAAGAGTTGCTTTCCTCCTGAAATTAGCGCAGTTTAAAACACTAAGCAATAAGAAAAATCATTCATTTAACATAAAATATAAAAATCTTCCAAAATGTTTCAGGTTCTAGAGCTAGAATCAAAACTGTCAGAAGCAGAAAAAGAGTACATTGAAGGAGCACCGACACGAACGAAGCGATCACCTTCAGAGTGGGTCCCTCGACCACCGGAGAAGTTCTGTCTGTCCGGCCACCGGGGCCCAGTCACTAAGGTAACTTACTCTATATTATTTGATGAATCCTAGACATTTGTAACCAAAACCTATCTTGTGTATTTATAACTCATCAAAACAATATATAACTGTCCTTATCATCACCAACTTTGATTATCAGACCTAAACTAGATGTGGCAAGGTCAGATAGCATTGAAAAGACTAAGAAGACCGATGAAAACCTGTTGAAAAACTAAGTAAAAATTTTTCCATTGGCATTGTCTAACACATTCTATTCAAGGCTTTACCAATTTATTTTTTGATACTACTAATTTTTTCAGGTTTGAAGTAATTATCACAAATAGCGTAAAAAATAACCAACTATCATAAATATCATTACAATTCAATTTTTGTATTTATATTTCTATAATTTGAAAGATAAGTATCCCACCAACAGTTTCAAATGTAGGCAGGCATCATGCAAAAATTTGTAAATGAGTGAAAGAAGAAGAGTGGTTTTCTGGAGAAAGTAAAATTACCACAAACTTCTCAGTGGCATTAGCCTAATAATTATGTCCTTGCTCATGGGCTTACAACCAAATAACTGTGGAACTCATCTTCTTTTTGCTTGTTTTGAATATATGTTTACTAACTCAAGATTTGTTGCCATGCATTTTGAGTTGATGTAGGTTTTCAGTACTGTGGGATGATGTCCTTGATCATTGGTACATATAAGATTAATTATTGTGTTTGAATATTACAAAAAGTAAGTTTTTGATTTCTATTGTAAAATCTGAATCTATTATTTAGTTTGAAACTTAGTGTTAAATAAAATGTGTCACTTTTTATTTTAGGGTTAATTTTAAAAACACTTCCATTATTCTTAACCAATATTTTTGGAGGACAACCAGCTGATAATAAATAAGGTGTTGTACTCGTTCAGAAATTTGTAACCTTTATGTAATGAAATAAAACATGAAAATAAACACAATCCATGTATGTAGAACGTAAATATATTAAAACTGTCAAAAAGTGAATGATAATGTTTGTAATTTATATGTGATAATCTTTTCACCATTATTCATCTAAAAAAAAAGAAAATATAAATTAGAAAGAATCTGTCTATGCTTTTGACACACAAAGTCTCAAATTTTTCTTTGTACTTCTAATTTTATAGAAACTCAATTGAAAATTCTTAATACTGAAATTCGGACACAACACAATTTTTAATTTCCTGCTACTACGTGCCACCATAAGGTGTCTGATTATGGTCTAATGAAAGCTGTATTTTCCCAGGTGATCTTCCACCCGATCTTCAACGTGGCTGTGTCGGCCAGCGAAGACGCCACAATCAAAGTGTGGGACTTTGAGTCTGGAGAGTACGAGAGGTCATTACGAGGACACACTGACTCCGTGCAGGACATAGCCTTCGACTCCAGTGGGAAACTGCTAGGTAAGCACTGTATAGACAAGAATTTAGTGTGGGATTAAAAGTGAAACATAGGAATTTTTTATCGCCTAAAGTCTGCAGACAGCTGTCCATTCAGTGATTACGTTCTGTAGACTCTGTATCAACATTGGCACATGTAAAACAATCATCATCTGGAGACGACCATCTTACGGCTTTTGATTCCAAATTCCTGAATTTGGTTAATATCACTAATATTCGTTGTAGTGACAATGATTCGAAACCATAAATTATGATCTAATAGGCAATAATCTATGTTCAAAAAGTGTAAATTAATTTTTTCCTCTTGACCTGTAGTTAATTTAGTTACTTGCTTCTTGAACGTAAAAGTTGGTAACAATAAGATGTTTTACCTTAAGTTTTTACCTGGATATTTTGACTTAGGCCTATCTGAAATTGTCCTTGAATTCAATCACAACATTCTTGACACCATCCTAGAAACAGACTTTTTGGGAGCCAATGTTTTTCAAAGTTTGTGACACTGACTAACACAAATTTCTGCCGACAGTGTCGTGCAGTGCAGATCTGAGCATCAAGCTGTGGGACTTTCAGCAGACATACCAGTGTATCAAGACAATGCACGGCCACGATCACAACGTCAGTGGTGTCACGTTCATGCCCAACGGGGACTTTGTCGTCTCCTCTTCCAGGGACAAGACTATTAAGATGTGGGAAGTTGCGACTGGGTGAGTACATATCTTCAGTGAATTATGCTTCAACGTTATTTAAAAAAAGAATCTGTTATGGTTCCTGGGGTAGGTTGAATGTCTGGGAGAATTAGTACCTATGTTTAGGACCAGTAAAACTTAGGAGGATAACAAAGTTTTTTATTGATGGAAATTCAGCAGGGTTTGAATAATCTTTTTTTTAAGTAGATTGGACTTTACATTTAGAAAGGAGCACATTTTGGACATTTTGGGAATTCATAAAGGAAGAATTGGGCTGATTATTTGAAAAATAGGGCAACCAATAGGATGACAAATTCTGGGAAGATTTTTGGGACAGCAATGAAGCATTGCTTGGATTTAAAATCTTAAATTGTGCAAGACTAGCACAGCTTGAACAATTCTTAAAGGATTTTTCTCATTATTAGCTTGTTATGGCTACCGCCTCCTAAAGAGAAAAATGTGATTCAGATTGCAGACTTCTAGAAACCTTTTTCCACAGACCTATACATCCTCTGCCCTCGCCCAGCCTCGATGATAGATAATATAGTGGAACCTCAATAGCAAGTCACCCTTGATAACAAGTGTCAATTTCAAATACCATCGGTTATGTTCTGAACCTCAGTACACATTATTGCAAACCTCTACAGTAGACTCCCTCTTATCCGGACACCTTTTAACCGGACATCGGTTTAACCAGACTACACTCTGCGAAAATTACATCTCTTTAACCGGACAATTTTTATCTGCACATTGGTTTAACTGGACTAGATCGGCAGGAAGTGGGCAGCACTGAAACGACTGTTCTCGTGGGAAAGATTTGAGACCAGTGATCACGTGTCTAAATACATGCTCTCCTAAATTTAAGTCGAATATCACAGTAAACAGTTTGTTTTAACGAGTTTTTGGGGACGTCGGTTCAACCGGAAACCCCGTTATCCAGACTGGCCTTGGTCCCGAGGAGTCCGGATAAGAGGGAGTCTTGTATATGAAGACAATCTGTATGACAAGTCTTCCTAGCTTGGAAACTAATGCAGTTTCATCCATACATTTTGATAATGTCCTTCCAAATTAGCTATCTGCATTAAAAAACAGCCAGTACATTTAGTAATCGGAGGAATTTAGAATCTTGTGTTTATGAATAATTTAATGTTTGGTTATCTAGTTACTGTGTCAAGACTTTCACTGGCCACAGAGAGTGGGTTAGGATGGTGAGGGTGTCTCCTGATGGCAGCTACATCGCCTCTTGTTCCAACGACCATACAGTCAGGGTCTGGGTCGCTGCCTCCAGGGAGTGCAAGGTAAAAACCTACTGCTGTTGGCCACTGTGAAATCATTTAACAGTGTATCTATTTAACCACGTTAAGATTAAAAAAATTTTTTTGTCATAGGTCGCTAGACACGAGCTTGGAATAGGATAAGCTATAGATTAAGAAGTGAATTTTGTAGTTAAATTTTACTAACAGCGATGAGCTAATTCTGATCCTTGATAGAATGTGATCCTTTATTCTAACCACGGGAAACAAAGTTGGTGCAAATCGGTGGCTTAAACATAATTAATTTGAGTTAATTTGGTAACATTGTTTTGGCAGGTGGAGCTGAGAGACCACGACCACGTAGTAGAGTGTGTGGCCTGGGCCCCTGACAGCGCTCACGCAGCCATCAATGATGCGGCTGGCACTGACAACAAGCGAGCCACAGAGGGACCCTTCCTAGTCTCCGGCTCCAGGGACAAAACAATTAAGGTGAATCAAATAAATGATTTAATCCACTTTATCATTTTCTACCAAAAGGCTTAAAAAGATACCTGATTCTGATCAATTTACCAGATTGCCACTAAATTATTGTATATTTCCAACAATATATTTAATCCATAGGATGGCCATCTTCAGAACAGTGACACCACTAATCTAGTATCTAATCAATTAATCATTGTGTGTTGTGTGAAGTTTTTGTGTTACTGGTGCTAGAATAAATTTGCAACAAAATATTAAATTGTTAACTGTATTTCACATGTATCGTCTAATGACAATAAATTCTATTCTAACCGACATGATGTGACTAGGTGTGGGACGTAGGCATCGGCGTGTGTCTGTTCACACTGATCGGCCACGACAACTGGGTGCGAGGCGTTCTGTTCCATCCAGGAGGCAAGTTTCTGGTGTCCGTGTCCGACGACAAGACCATGCGAATTTGGGATGTGCGCAACCGCCGCTGCTGCAAGACGATAGAGGCGCACACACATTTCTGCACCTCCATTGGTACGTTGGTGATCGTTAAATGATTTTAAATATATTTGTAATAGGTTGCTTATTGGTCGCTAAAGGCTTGGAAGTGACTGATTTTATAATTGTGTCACGGAAGTCACTATTAAATTTAATGGATATTTACTAATACTATTCACTTGTTCTACAAAACTCTTAAGTAAAAATCAAAATATCTTTTTTCACGTTATATATATAGAATTCATATTTCCCTAACTAATTTGTTTTAACCTAACATATGGTTCGATTTCTAACATTAATAGCAGTAATCAGTTAAAGTACTGTAGCATTGTTTGCTGTGAAGTAATAACCTACTGTATATTTCCCCCCTTGAAATTAAATTACTCTACATGTCAAACCTTCATGTTTTCCTGGAAGGAACTTAAGATCGTTCAAATAACAAAGGCGGTTGGGAATGTGATCTCCTTGCAGCTAATGGATAAGGTTTGTATTCATTGGCCGCAGGTAGGCCCTATCCCCGACTGCCTTCTTTATTTGAACAAACAATTTAGTGTTCTCCCTCTTGTTCATGCGTGAGTCTTAGAGATTAACAATCAGAAGAAAAAAACCATGAGCTCATTAGTTTGCCTTATGAAGAATCATCATTTAATTTTTGTTCAAGCCTTAGGACCAGACTCTAATTATAAATTGTCAGAGGTTAATAAATAAATGGATACCTTATAAAATCACACTTTATGTCCCCAAAATTAGTAAGAACATTAATATTTTAAACATTTTAAGAACACAATAACATAAAAACAAGATCTAAACAGGAAGCAGTTTTTTGTATCACCTTTGTAAACACTTAAAAAAAAAAAAAACAACAACAACGCTTTATGTGATAAAAGTTTTGTTTTTTCCAGATTTCCACAAATCGCAGCCATTTGTGATCACGGGCAGTGTCGATCAGTCCGTCAAGATCTGGGAATGCCGCTAATGCTCCTCCCCCTCGTACACTCTTAACTTATTCCTTTTCAATCGAATGCCGACAATTGAAAAGCTTAAATCAGTGTCTCATCGAATACGTTTCGTAGTGTAGACTGTTTTGTTATGTTTGGAGGCCGCGATTAATCCACCATTGATGCTACAGTAACGTCGGTGAAGTCATCGCGTAATCATTCTGCCAACAAACGCAATCGCTGCATCTGTGATTCCGGTTAAGTGTGAAATTGGTTAAGTACTGTAACGGAATTTTCTTTGGCTCAAACAAGACATCAGATTTTAATTTAAAATTATATAGTTGATTTGAGCTACAAACTATATACTATAGTGGTCATGCAAGATCTTTAATTAAACATTGGTATTTTCCGGATGGATAAAAATGCAACGTTTAAACGTGAGTTGTCAATTGTTTCTTAAATTGGTTATCAGTGCAACTCATATTTGATTCATTAAAGTGTTTAAAGTTTTAATACAGCATTTTTATTCAAATGAGCTTTTGTTATTGTATATTGAAAGCTTATCGTATAGTCAAGATTGAGTTTTAAAAGCGTTAATCAAACTATAATCAATTTTTAACTATCTATAAGAAACAGTTGGTTTGGATTAATAGTTACCGTTGTATAATCTTAAAAAATAGATTCAGTCTTAAATTACAACCTAAATTCGTCTAAAAACCTGGCTCTTAGTTGTAAGGAATTTGTTGTGTCTATTATAGTTTTATTACTGTTTGTATGAATTTAATTTCTTGTCATAAAGAGAATCTAGTTTTTTAATTATTTTCCAGACACAAACCTTATCATTTATTTTTTAGTGAATTTGCTGGATATTCATCAGCGGGAAAGAGTAATTTTAAAGGTTTATTACTGTTTTCACTAGTTTGAAAAGTTAGTGAAATACAGTTAAGGGAAGGGCACACAATGAATCTGATCTTTTATATTTAAATATTTAATCTGGTTTTAATTATAATAATCTTTTTGTTAAATCAATACCAACCTTTTTAAAGGTTAATTTTTCTTATGTATTTTTCCTTGTATTTTAGGTTGAGTTAACATAATACTTGGTCATAATTTATACATAATATAGCTGCTGAGCATTCAAGTAAGATTATTAATTTTACAATCATATTAAATAATATAATGTGTTGATCATTACAAAAAATTCAACATTTCCAAAAAGCGAAGAGGAAATCTGGATGTAAATAGAGTGTGCGCCTTACCAGCTCAGTATCTTCTCGCGGTAGACACGTTTCGTATCTAGCTTTTGTATGTCGAGGCTTCATGTGCGCACGCATCCTAGCCCCGTTTGTTTGCTGTACAAATTGCATTCATCACAACTGTATCGTTGTTTCATTTTTTATCATGAATAAATGCAATATTCGACATATTGTAGACAGCAAATGGTATTGTTTTATTGTTTCCTTCTGTCTCAGCGAAGAGTATGGTGTTAATAGTTGTACATGTACTTAATTTTTACTAGGCTATGTGTTTTTCAACGCTATTTGCATCTCTTGTAAGGAGGTCTTGTTACGCCCTAGTTTTAACCTTTGATTTGACGGTGGCGTCGTCCTGTAATCCAGCTACTAGGAGGTCTTGAATTGTGGATATTCATAGGCATGCACTGTGGATGTGATACTACCTGGTGTGGATCAAGGTCCACACTAGTGAGTACTACGACTATCCGCAGTGCTATCCATAATTAGACCAATTTGTTAATTACAAGGCAAAAATGTGGTTCTGATTCCACCATAAACTGTAGGTCCCTTAGTTACCATTCGTTAGCTGTATGGGCTATTAATTAACAGCTGTGACTAAGGAATATGTCGGCCTTAGTCACTAACAAGACTACAAGATCGCGCCACTCGTCCTACACTCATCTCCATTCATACTTGGTTTAAAATACATACTTTCTTATGGTTCCCATTTCAAAAGAAATTTTTTTTTTAATATAGAAAAGTAAAATACAGTTTTAGGGTAGATGAAAAAAACAGCAAAGGAAATATAAATATATTTATATACTGTTTATTATATTAAAATAACATCTCTATACAACTCTTGCTACATAAATATACCCCAATGAAAATTCAAAGTCTTTTTAAATCTTACATAGTTGATCAAATATTCGATTACATGGTTTGTTTGGTACAAAGATAATATGGTAACTCTAAAAGTAATTGGACATGAAGGAACTTTACTTAAGAATATTAACGTTCTGAGGGCAATTGCAGATGGTTTTAGTATTTGAACTCATTTAGTTAAGATTTGTGCAGTTAAGCAACGAACATCTTGTTACATGTATTACAGTGTTTTGTTTAGTCTGTATGTTGGAACCTGTCTTCTGTCCCTTTGTCTACTAGGGACAGCCCTGGGCCTTAAACTGTTGGAGTCCCCAGGAGACAGGTTCCGTCATTTAGACTATAGTAATGTCACACATGAAAAACATGCATCTCAAAGTATTTTTGATTTTATAATATTGTCGATTATAAAATATGTACAATTTCTGAAACATTTTTAAAATGCCACAGTATTCAAAAAATAAAAATAATATGATTTACAGAGTATCTAAAGAAATACTTGAGCTACAATATATTGCATATAAACATATTTTAGCAGATAAGAAATAACCCTAATGTATCCACATTACATGCAATGATCACAAAAAGTTCTATTCAAATCACAGACATTATAAAAGTCAGACTTTAGTATACAATTTGACACAAGAGTTATTTAACTTTGGGTAAGAAAACTATTTTAAGTGACAATAGCATCAATGATGACTACTCGTGGTAACTTTATAACTCTAAAAAATCATAGACTATGTAAATATTAAGTACGGTACTAAGATGTTATAGTAAGAAATGGTTTCCTGTTCTTGTTTTTGCAACTTGAGAAACTTAAAAAAGTAAAACATTTTCATAAGTACAGAGCTTTTAACGTGATATATTTTGTAGAAAGAATCCCTGAATATGCTGATGTCACTACACATTTTATAGGCTACATAATACAATGAGTTGTTTTTTTTATTTTTTTTTTAACAAACTGTTTTCAAGGGGTGTCCTAATAACACCGCAACAGTTAAAGTCATACAAAATTAAATTGTTATAATTTAATTGTTTATCTACCCTATTTTATATTTAATTCCACTACAAAATCTAAAAACAAATAAAGAATAAAGGGTTTATAAAGTTATCAAGAATTTAAAATACTGAATATTTCACATACAAAATAGGCCTACAATAACAAAATTGACAAAAATTATATTTTATAACTAAATAAATCTCAGTTTCAGACGCATTATATTGTTTATAATATTTAATAGCTAATTTACTACTTCTTTTTACTGCACCCAATACATAAATGATTTCTTCTTTCAAAATTAGATAATGTAATTTTAATCAATGCACATAGGGAAATATTGTTTAAGACACCCTGGTTCCACGAAATAATTAATACCGAAAAATGTAGGGAACCTTTGAACTGTGATGGAACTTAATACAAGGGCTGTTCTGAATATTTGGAATAAAATAAAAAGATTGTAAGAGACAAGAATTTTACAGTATAAATTTGAAATATCAACTAAAATACCACTTTCTACATAGCCACCAAAAGAATTAAGGCACTTATAGCATTGGAAGTGCTTTGAAATTCCTTTATCGTAGAATTGCGCCACCTGTGAGCTTTGCCATCTGGTGACACGGAAATGGAGCTCCATTTCTAAACGTGCTCTTTCTAAACAGGTCTTAATTTTTGGAAACAACGGAATACTAATTCTTGAAAGAAAACACTCGAAGCAAGGTCTGGATTGCTGTAGGGTGGTTAAGTGAAAATTTCTCATTTTAATATTAGAATGAAGGAGATCTTGAGTGTGATTTTGCCAAGTAAGATCACATACTTTATAATAAATATCTATAGGTTTAAAGTTTACGTTGAACAAAAAACCATATTACAGATGGCATCTTACAACAAGCGGGACTTTCAAAAATTGTAGTAGACTTTTTAACTTAAATATTAAAAATTTACAGCGCAACGACATTTCTGAAGTGACGGCTGGACTTGTGTATAATAGAAAGTGTGTGATTATCGCGCACCTGTCGGTGTCAGATGGGCTAAATAACCACCGTTTATATTTTGATCACTGCCACTTTGTTAACTACTAACTACATTACCCTTTGGCCTTTAACCTTCGCCTATAAATGCGTAAAGTATCCTAAATCAATGCTTTAACTAACTTTTCATTATACATGAAGCTTTCCACATATTCCGTTAAGTCTAATATTTTTCTTAGGCTGAAATCTATTATGGCACAAAATTAAGCTTGAACGATGTTATGGAAAATATTACAAGAAACATCTAGAAGGCAGTTTCCTCTTCGGAGGATCACAACAAGCGTAACACTAATATCTTATCTTGTGTGTATTAACAAACATAGGCCCCTAATATAGTTTTTAATACTGACTAAAAAGTTTAGATCTTCAGTCCTAACACCATTCCGATGAATTGTTCGTAGTGAATGGTGATATAACCATCCTGGTCCGTATCGTACTGCCGAAACGCTGATGTAAGTGTCTGGAAAAAATTAATTTTAACATAGTTAAATCCTAATTTTGTAAACATTTATGATAAAAAAATAAATCAGTTGTCAAAGTGGGTATAGTGGTCACTCTCTGGACCGACCCAAAATCGACCCCCGTTCAGATCACAGTAACTCCTCTGTTTGAGAAGAAATTAAGGTTAGTTTATCCGCCTTGGGTTTTAAAACTAGTTGATTTGTCTGACCATTTCTCAAAATCTAAAGACTTCCTTTATTGCAGTAATAATATAAAATTGTGTAGGTAGAATTTTGTTAACTAGACTTTTCAAGCAGGTTCCAGAGCATGATTGTGTAATGAATTGAATAAATAATTGTATTGAAATACTATGTGTGTATAATATAGAGTATAATCCGTGGGGTCAGAATTCAAATTATTGCATTTTTATAGTAAAGTACTCCTATTTTTGAGAGAAAATGTGCAGTACGCTGGTAAAGAAGGGACCGATTTGTCTTTCTATGTTCAGTAAATCAGTAATGTTGGGTCAACAACAGAATCATTTTGCAAATAGTAGACTCTTATTGATCGTGCCGTAGACTCCCATGATTTGATTAACCTTGCTGTGGCTTTACAACGATAAAAAAATAAATAAAAAATGTATTATGTAAGCGATGGACTTAATGTTCAGTGTTAAGAGGCTCATCATCTTGCAGCAAGACTAAAGAGATGCAGTTGTTGACTTCCAAGGACCACTGATGAGTTACCGATTATATTTAGAGTGTTTTAATTTTTGTTATTAGGCCTAACTTGTATCTAGGCTATCCAATAATATTTTTTTACATAAACGTATGAAACAAAGTTAAAAGGTATGGTCACTGTTTGAAAATGTTTTTATATTTATTATTAGCCTAACTTAACCTGTATAAACCTCTTCAAGACAGTTTATTTTAAATTTAGTAGCTTTTCTATAAATTCAAAGTTAATGTTGGCCAATGCAATGTATTGTTAATCTGGTTTAATAAAGGGCTTTGAACGTTAGTTATTTCCCAGACATTTTAGGTTAGGCTTGCATTTTCCATGATCACTCAGCCACTAATTAAGACCTATCGTTGGTAATCAAACATCTACTGTACTTTGAAACAAAACCAATGTAGAAATTATTAATAATTTTAGCAGATTAATTAAATTTTAAAACCAAGATCATACACATTTTCTATAAAATACTTACATGCAAGACGATACAGCATTGGATGAAATCATCAAACAAGATGGTTCCGTTCCCGTGTCTGTCAAATTTGCGTACCATTAGGTCGATGATGTTCTCGCTGAGTCGGTAGCCAAATGAGACCAGAGCTGTTTTTAACTCAGTCCTATCTATGTTCCCGGAATGATCCCTGTCAAATGATCGGAAGCAGTTTTGCCAGTCCGTCACGTATTTCCATAGTGCTCCAAAGTCCTCAAAAGAAACAGTTCCTCTATTCTGTTTGTCAAACATACCTGTGAAAATGCACTTGAGGATATCATGTAGGCCTAGCTCAGAAGTGAATTTTGTTATTTAAGGAAAACGTAGGTCTAATTTCAGAAATATTTTACTTATAAAAACAGGGAGCCCATTACAAACCATATAATACAAAGTAGGCTATTTGAACAATTAGACTATTTGAATATTTAAGTATGATTATAATGCAATTATATACAGTTTATAATATTACCAAGGAACTTATAAAACATTTGTATTTATTTTCATTTTCACATTGATGGCAATATTAATAAATATTAGTAAAAACGTGATAGCCTAAATTTGGTTTAGTTTTATAATACAAAGTACCTACATAAAAAAATATATAGAGAGATTTTTTAGTGAATTTTCATTAACGTAATTGACTACGGTACTGGCTTTAGTTTAAGTATTAGGCCTACTTGCCAGTTAGCTGCGTTTTTTTTCTGACTTCATCTTGTTTGTGCCCTATCTTATCTCGTTATTTGTAGGACTATACCATTAAAAAAACATATGGCACAACACAAAATGTAGTTAAGCTGCGTTTACACCGACGTTTCAAACATAAAGTTGCAAACTTTTATTGCAAACAGTAGTTCAAATAAAAGGTTGCGATTTTTATTTCATGGTTTTTTTCATATTTCATGAAAATGTTTGGAACACTTCGACCTTGATTATGACTCGCCTAAGTGCTGTTCCTGGGATCAGTCCTTCCGAGGATGTCAGATGTAGAGAATGTCTTTTTGAATCAAATGTCATTCCATGTGTAGTTTTTCATGATATTATTTTTGTAATCGGAAATAGTTTGATTCCACAGGACTTGCTGCTCTCTGTACTAGCTAATTGACTTTAGAATGTTGTCATCTCTCCAATCCATCTCACTCAGTCGATTTGCCATTGTCACTCACAAGCTAAAGGTAACTAGTAGCAGTCCAGACAGGCTAATGACACTTGAGTCGAGACACAGGGTGCAAGTGATCACGTGAGTGAGAGAAGGAAGTGGCAGTGTAGGGGATGGCGGAGAAATGTTTCTGTTTCGTGTTTCAACGGCACATAGTGGCCGAAACCAGTGTTGCAAACAGAAGATTGCAACTCCCTTTTATCTTCACCGACTTCAGGTGGAAAAACAAAAAATTTCTGTTGCAAACACTGAAAAACTGTTTTCAACAGCATCATGTTTCGTCTAAAAATGTGTGTTTTTAGAGATGTTTGCAATTTCTGTTTACAACTGGTATTTCAAACTCCGGTGTTTTAACACGGCTTTGTACATGTTTTAGAAAAATACAACAAATACGGTATTTAGTATTTAGATTTTAAAACTCACCAATCATAAGTCTGACGGTCTCTGGGTTGACAAGGAGTCCAAGTACCATTAGACAAAGCTACTTGTAACTCATCGGCAGATATATAACCACTCCGATCTGAATCCACTCTGAGGAACAAAACATGTTAGGGGAAGGTTTGCAGGAGAGGGTTTGTAGTTACCGAGTAGGCCTAGCTGAAATCGCAGACATTTAACAAAGAAGGACAAATACAAGCTGTAGATATGTAACTCCTATGACCACAATCTTACGAGAAAAAAAAATCAGAAATAAAAATATTATAAAACATTTTGGATGTGAGTAGTAGAACAATATTTTTTTTTTTTTTATTTAAAAAAAGAGGTTGGCGGCCTCTTTTAACCTTGCATTTGCCCGTCCACATAGACTAAGCGCCCGTGCGTGGATCGTTTGCAGCAAAGCAAGGAGTGAGCCGGTACAGTACAAAGGTGAACTGTACTGAAAATTGTTATCGGCAGTGACCAGGATCCGAACCCACGACATTGCTGCCTTGGCCCGAAGTCCGCGACGCTACCGACTGAGCCACCGACTCACTAACATATTAGAACAATATATATTAGAACAAGCCATACCGTAATGGCAGTAGCCTATGAGGTTGGTAATGCAAAACTTTTAACTTAGATCTGACTCCATTGTACCACAGAAAACGTACTACTATACCCAGAATGCCAACCGCATGGTAAAAAGCATTAAGCGGTTTGAGAGATCTTTGCCTGTCAATCCGTAGGCAGCGCCACCAGCGTTGCTATGCTATTGCATGGCAACGCTGGTGGCGCTGCCTACGGATTGAACAGGCAAAGCTCTCTCAAACCGCTTAATGCTTTTTAAGGCAAAGCTCTCTCAAACCGCTTAATGCTTTTACCATGCGGTTGGCATTCTGGGTATAGTACTACGTTTTCTGTGATTGTACTAAGTTAACAATAACTTATAAAAGTATTGATTTAATGAATAGGTTAACCTAACAAAAAACCCAACTTCAATATAGTTAAGTTTTAATTGATTATTACGATGGAGTCGGATATAGTTTTTTTTTTTTAAATCACAATATTAAGTCTTACAACATGTGTAGCCTATAAAGTCCTGTCGTAAATATTGCTAAGATTGATCAAGCTAGGGTAACATAGGCCTAATATGAAAAAGATCAACCTGTGAATTTGTAAATTGAAGCTCTACTAAACTGTGTTACTTAAACATGGAAATTGGATGTTAAGATCTATCCATTAACTACTTTAGTACAATCAACATTAAATCCAGCCTAAAATCCTAGAAAAGTTTTAAAGTTGATTTTACATAGTACATACCTCTGAAACACATCCCAAAGAAATTCCCTTGAAGGCATCGGCGATGAAAAATGAGACATTATAAGTCCACTGTTCCTCCAAAATGAATTTAAAAAAATGACTAATGCGATTGATATCTCACTCTGATAATGTAAAATGATAAAAATAAATTTTTCCACGAACCCTGAGCCTAAGTCTTGTTTGTTTGCCACTGCCACTGCACGTTCCTCCGTTCCTCCTCTTTCTGTTCACTGTGTACTCAGTTCCTTCCTGTTTACACTGACAGTTCACCTGAACGTCAAACGTCATCGTCTGCTAGTGATTTTTCTGTAAATTTTCTAACTGCCAATTGGTTGGCTTGCTCTATTGATCATGAAGCCAAATATAGACTTTGGTAACTTTTTTGGGTATTATGCTGTTATCGTACACTGAAACTTAGATGCAATTTTTATTGGAATATTTATTCTTATAGCTTGAAGAACATGCGACCATCTATACTCTAAAACAAGTGCGTGATTGTACACAGGACCAACTTTGATTTTCGCCTGAGGATTATTAGTTTTTATTGACTATTTTGGCCATGAATTGGTAACAAGGCCAATTTTCCGCCCTACAGCCCTTGGAAGTGCAAATATTACTGTCAATACTTTTTGTAGCTGCAGTAAATAAAAACAGCTGTATGTTAGTTTTATTGCAATCTACGTATTTATAAAGGTGTATTAAAATCCTTTCTTATCTTTAATTTAGCCAAAGATTACATATGCTACGCATATGTAATCTTTGCTTTAGCTAATAAATTTAATGTTTAATTCAATCCGATCTATGCTAGGTCTCCTGGTACTATTTATAATATTAACAATAATTACACTTTTTTAATCGTTTTGTCTATTACACTAACATTTTTATAGCAGATATTTAATAAAGATATAGCATAAAATAAATAAACAACAATTTGTGTTATTGGTGTTCATTATTCAATGCTACAAAGGGTAATACAAAGGTAATACCTAAGCGTTAACCATGGCCACCTTTAACTCTTTTTAACCCACTATTTCAATAGTGCAACAACAAACTCTGGCTGGAAGTAACTGGAAACACTCGGTTCATTATAACATAAACTTTACCTTCCTTGTCAATCTTAAATCACTTATTAAAGTCATTAGTGAGTATAGCCATGGCCACCTTAAACTTTGGGACGTGGCATGGTAGAATTGGCAACGTCGCAAGTAGTGTTGTTCAGTGCCAGACGCTGAACATGAGATAACATAAGATAACATGGCAGTGGTAGACATGTTATCAATTTTTGTATTATTCATTTAAATTTATAAACATAAATTTATTGAAAGATTGAAAATAAAACATATGTAACTAAAAACCAAAACAATATATAAACCATTACCTGCCTCCAAAAAAACCGCTGTTACAACTCTACTTGCGACGTTGCCACTTCGAAGGCCGCGGCCAGGTAGAATTGGCAACGTCGCAAATTGTGTTCTCTAGCACCAGATGTCCCTTAAGATAACATGGCAGACAGCTTACACCAGCTCATTATTTCGCGTATTATTAATTAAAATTACAATAATTTATGAACATAAATTTACAGAAAGATTGAAAATAAAACATATACAATTGAAAACCAAAACAATACTTAAATTGATAAATTGAAATTGATTGATGATTGAACGATATTAGTTTACAATAATCAAAGCTCTGTTGTAAAAATCATTTTATCGCTTTGTAGTCTATGCATAATAAGAGAGTTTGTCTGGTTTCTTCTTCCTCTCCTACACCATCCATCCTCAATTCAATTCTGTATTATCATCATCGCATCGTCATCGTATCATTCATTATTGTTTTGATGGTGACAGACGACGTAGATAGATATGCAGACAAACGAAATTCAAACGATTGTAGGCCTAGTTTATCTAGAATTTTTCTCTGCAGAGAAACATTTGCACCATTATTTTAAGGTAAAATCTAGTGTCTGGTAATATACAAATTACTTAATTACTATAGGTTAATACTACAATTTTCATACTGCACGTTTGTAGTAGGACTTAACTAATGCAATATGTATTGTCAATTTTAGCTCAATAAAATGATTTGATTTGAATACATTAATCATAGTACTTTCAGTTTCTCTGGAGTTATTTCCCCAATTTGTCCTTCCTAGTATATGCTAGTATCCAAATCCAATAGACAATTTGATTAGATTAAAGAGACTGTGATGGACTGAATTTGTTTTTGTTGTGGTTAATATAAGCCTACTCTCATGTTTAGGCTATAGGCCTGTATTTTATATCGGTAGGTGTATGGCTCTGTTTTAAACATCTAATTATCATCTCTAAATATTTTTGGTCATTCCTTAACTTATTTAGGCCTATCTAAAACTAGAATAACAGCGCTTTGTAAATTATGATGGGTGCCTATTTTTATAAGGAGGGCTTGAAGAAATGTCCTATTGTAACTTTTTAGTATCTAGGTACCGGTACTAGAAACAAAACCAGCTAAAGTTCCCTATTTACCTAGAAAATTGAAACTTCATTTTTGTACCTAGTTCTCATTTTGTCAGTCATGGTTCAGATGATTATACAAATGGCTGACCCTCTTATCGGTAGCCTAATAAATAAGTATTTTTTGTAGGCCTAGTGACAAAAGCCAAAATTTACGTTGCTACCCTTCTTGCATTTGAGTGAGTACGGTATTTAACTTAATTTAAAATAGGTTAGACTATTCATACCAACATACTGTAACATGTATCAAATCACCTTTTACATAACACAATTGGCTTTAAATACTGAAATGAAATAAATAGACATCTCTTGTGTTAGTTGTAGGGATGGACGAGATTGGATTTTTAGTTCGAGACGAGACGAGATTTTTTATTTCTCATAGAATTTCAGGACGAGATCGAGACGGGATTTCCCTTCTCATAGACAACGGGAAATGCACGTTCAAAATTTTTACCTGATTTTGTAACATTGTTAGATGACTGTTTAAATACAAAAATAATGATAATAGGCAAGAATATTTACAATCTTTTATTAAAAAACATCAGCATAATATTTTTTTATTAATCACGCCTAACTTATTAAAAATGCTTACGATTAGGAAACATAGTGATATCAGTTTATAGTTAGGATAGAGTTCAACTTATCCTTAAATAAAATAAATCATAAAATAAAAGCAATATTAATTTGTATAAAATAGTTAACTTACTTGTTTTGACTTTTTATAGTAATAAAACATTCCTCACACTGCTTACACTTAACAAAACTTCTCAAATGTTATTAAAGTAATATTATTAAAATAATTAAAGTAATATTTACATTTAAAGAATTAGTTAAATAAGAACGCCTTCGCAAAGGAAATGCAACTACAACACGCTCCTGTATTGTGGGTATTGCATTGACTTTCTGCAGGCGTTTTTAATTATTTTTTTTTATTCTCGTCTCGATAAAAATCTCGGCCAAAAAGAAATCTCGTCTCGTGTAACGAGATTTAAAATTTCCCGAAATTTCGAGACTTGACCATCCCTAGTTAACAGTGTTATTTTATTGGATGAAAATTTAACTTAGTTGAATGAGTCTTTTACAGAGTGCACTAGTGGCAAAACAATATTTCCCTTTAATGTTTTTGATGTTTTAATCATTAATGCGATTTAAAAGTTCCTCTAAATTTTTGTAACATATCTTATTAGATTGGCTGTTAAGAGGATAGTGGATGTATAGGTACCTACGGTACTACAGAAATCAGTTATTGACACACTGTCGTTGGTTCCAAACAACGATCATTAATTTAATTTTTAAAAACTAACAACATTACCTAACATTATTTGTGTCTAGTACTATCAATAGTCAAAGATGATACTAACCAACTTGTGTCATGTTTCAGGTGTGGTGGATGGTTGGAGGAGATATGCCATTGACCCTGGAAAGTTCTCTAGTTTCTTGATGAGGACTTGTGATTGTCTAGAGTCCACAGGGCGTTTCAGCACCACAGAACCTGCTTGTCTACTCTTGTGTATCCTACTACGAGCCTTTAGAGAACAAGCAGCCCCGATATTGGGTGAGTGAATATTTGATCTAGATATTTGGCTATTTGGCCTGAAACTAGTAATTAGACAATGGATATACTTTATATTTATTCAGAATAGTACACTGGAAACTTTGTTGTCGTTTTGTTGACGTTCATGCAAAAAGTTGTACTAAAAAAACTGTACTTTTTAGGAGACAAAACAAAAACTAAAATCGCCTACAGGCTAGGCTTTGTTTTGACGTTCTAAGGGTGTTTAGTGGCAGTTCAAAATAACATATTATAATACCTGACCTTGTTAGAGAATAACCCAGAAGGTAGAAGACCCCTTGGAAGACCGAAACTTAGATGGTTCGACCAAGTGGAGAAAGACCTGAGGAAGCTAGGGAGAAGGAAGGAAGATGCAAGAAGCAGAGACCTATGGAGGCAGTGTGTTGGGGAGGCCAAGTACCATCTAGGGTACCAGTGGCCACAGCAGTAAGTAAGTAAGTAATACCTGACCTTACCTATTAAAAAGGCATAGGGTCGCCTCGCCTAAGCCTTTCTTTGGTTTCTTGGCAGCTTAAGTGCCCAGACCCTATTCTGAGGATGACTGTGCACCAACACCAACTCCCTAGGACCTCAGGCGGGATTCGAACCCGTGAACTGTGTTAAGCGCTTTGCTGCTGCAATCTGCTTGGTCTATAGGCGACTTTAGCTTTTTATCGCCTCCTGAAAAGTACACCAACTTGGGGTCTGTTTCAGGTGTGGTGTTGGTGGTTGGAGGAGATACGGCATCGACCCTGGAGAGTTCTCTAGTTTCCTGATGAGGACTTGTGGATCGTCTTGTGTCCAGCACCACAGAACCTGCTAGTCTACTCTTGTGTATCCTACTACGAGCTGTTAGAGAACAAGCTGCCCATATTTGGTGAGTGAATTTTCAGCATTGATTAAATAATAATATAGATCTTGTTTGGTTGGGTCATATTATATCTGAAATTAGTCATTATTTGACGATAAAGAATGAAGAATGAAGAAGATTCATAAAGAATGTAGATAAGAAAAGTTCCTCCTAAAAAGTTGGCCTACACTAACTTGTGGCATGTTTCAGATGTAGCAATTGGTGTTGGTGGTTGGAGGAGATACAACATCGACCCCGGAGAGTTCTCTAGTTTCCTGATGAGGATGTGTGATCGCCTTGTGTCCACGGGGCATTTCAGCACGACTGAACCTGCTAGTCTACTCCCGCGCAGCTACTACAAGCTGTTAGAGAACAAGCAGCCCATATTGGGTGAGTTAATATTTGTAGAGGTGTGCGGATAGTGAAATTTCATTTCGGATCGGATTCGGATCGGATAGTTGAGGCTCGGTTCGGATCGGATCGGATATTGGGAGGTTCGGATTCGGATATTTTCGGATTCGGATAGTTCGGCGCGGTTAATGATAAGCTGCATATGCATTTTTAACATATAAAACACTGTAAAGCTGTGTAAATAAACATAAATGGTGATTTTGAATCATAAAATTTCAAATTAGCCACGTCCACAGTTTTTCTCTCTTGAAAATCACAATTCACAACATCTATTTTCAAAAGTTGGTTGCTTGAATTAAGTACACTAACAGCCAAAATCTTCACACAACACTTAAGCTCAGCAGGACTGATGTCAAAGTTTGGGTTTGTTTACTTGAGGTTATGTTTTATGTTGTTTTCTGGTTCTCACAAGACAAGGATTTCTATCTCAATTTTATTTTCACATTGTATTTCCTTACGTTTTTGGAACAGATTATTGGCCTTAAGTGGCATTCTTGGGGTTTGCCAAGTTTAGAAAACATCACTAATACACTAAACTGGGCTCTAGATTTGATGTTGTGGCAAGTTAATTAGAGCAATTAGGCTTTATAACTCTGTAAATAAAGGTGTGTATCCCTGAATTTATAAATTTCATTCTACACTTATTCACTGCCAAACATAATTCAGTAGAACCTTGATGAACCAAGAATTACACTAGCCTACATAACTTCATTACCCCAAGTAAAATACCAAGATAAGTTTTAAAAGTAAAAAGTTATAAGTTTGTTAAAAATGGATTTTAAATTCAACAATTAATTATTGCAGTCCATTATTGTTATGCAGTATGGTCCCAAGTTATTGTTTTTGATTTTGAAACATCACAGTTCATTTGAAAAAATTAAAGTTGAAGCAGCCCAAGGTCAACAAGTCACACACGTGTACAACAATAGTTTTTTTACAAGCTTTCTCCAGACCACTGGGGAGGGGCGCGCGTACAGATTGGCCAATGGTTTAAGGGTCGTTTCTAACATACAGATTGACCAAAGGTCCTAATGAGCAGGGGCAAAAAATGGGGGCGGAGCTTACAGCAGTGATGTGTGTGGGGGAGGAGCTAGTCTATTCAAGTAAACTGTTTGTTAACGTTTTCTAATCTTACCAGATACAGAGGTGGTCTCATAAGTTTAACATGGGAAACTATGGAGCCATTGGGGCAGAGCCCGAAATGATTTTTTTTGGCAATATGTCTAGATATGTTAATCGGGAATGTGAGCTATCTTCATACCAAATTTCAACCCGATCCGACCAGTAGTTAATGCGTGATTGGATATCAAACAAACGAACAAACTCACAAAATTTCACAATATTAGTACTACGATATATTGTAGTTTTTAAGGGTGAAAACATGATGTATCATCATATCTCTATTATTTTCATTGCGTGCGCCATCTCTTCAAGGAAACTTCAGAAAGATTAATAATACTAATGACACATACTATGAAAACAAAAAATCTAACGTAAACCATTTTCTTCTTTACATTTTATACAAAACTAGCTGTTGTACCCGTACTTCGCAACGGGAAGAGGACACAAAATAGAAACATTTTAATCTTTACATCTGTTGTATATAATAGTTACACATCCGCAAACGCTTTTAGAAACAAAATTCAACTTTTATGGCCTTAATAGAAAAGTTAAAGTTATAACTTTTAAATCTGGTAAATAGCGGATAGCACCATTTTGGTTTTGATTAATTTTAAATCTTGTGTAGGCTGATATGAGAAAACCTGACAAAATCTCCGAATACAACTTTGACATACATGATTTACCTTCATCTCCCTTAATTAAATGTCTTTTAATTTACTATTGACATTTTAAATATCAATTTTGAAGTTGAAAAAATACTAATTATTAAATTTAAATGAACAGTTTCTTTAAATTTCACTCTTCTTTATAAATCACAAATCCATCTTTAGTTTCTTCACTTACAATAAATCATTAGCAAAACTAAGTCAGCTGTTATAATAAATTGTTATTATACTAAGTCAGCTGTTATTATAAACTTTAGAAATATCGCTGTGCCTTATCAATACAGTCTTTTGAAATATTAAAGAAACTATATCTATAGGTACTATAAACATTTTTAAACAAATTATTCAGCATTAAAGACAGCAGACAAAACTAATATGATTATCAAAGCATCATGGACTAAAAAATATAATAGCAAATACAGTATGTTTCTACTCTATAAAAAATATCAACAAACAACCTAATATACAGTACAAACCAGTTCTTTTAATCAGTTCCATCGGTCATTGCCTTTACATTTTCACACTTTCCATTAAGTAAACATAGTAACAGATATTTCATTGATTTTAGAAACAAAAGAACACTGTGTAATGCTTAGTTTTATGACATTTTCCTTGGTTTAATTTAATCAGTGGTGTGGCAAAACACAAATAATAAATGTATCAAATAAAGTAAATGTGAACTTAAAGCTATGTTAAGATAAAAAAGAGTATTTTGTATTACCATTTGATAATTAAATATAGTTACACATATACAAGAGATTTTAGAAAACAAAAATCAACGACGTACAATTTAGTTATTGATGACATTCTTTAGTTTAATTTAAGCATAGGTTTAGCAAAACACAATAACTTAATTTACCTAAATATACATATAAAAAACAATGTGATGTGCAAGTTATGTTAAGTTAATCTAACACAAGTTAAGCAATTTGAATTTATTTAAAGTAGCCTCCAAAATCATACAAAACATCTATACATTGTAATTTTCATACCGTTTCCATGAAAACATATCAATAACATTATTTTCATAACTTGAGACGCTTTAAAAAATCCAAAGCAGAGCCGGAGTTGATACAGCAACGGTTATAGAATCTTTTTTTTCTATAATCATTGACATAGTTTTAGAATAAATAATCAATTATAAAAGGTTAGATTAAAATAAGCCTACCTCATAGTTATGGAAACTATTGTATTTAATTTCTTTGTATTAGCTGTCTAAAGCCCCGTTTATGCACCAAGAGCGGGAGCGGGGCGATGGCGGGCCCGCTCCCGCTGTGAATGGGGCTGTTTATGCACGAAGAGCGATAGCGGTAGCGGTTGGTTAAAGGAGATTGGAAGGGGGACACAGTCTTGCCAACTCAAACTCTGCCAAATAATTAACACAACTATTTGTCCTAAGTGCACGTGCGCGTGGGTCAAGCTGGCAACTCTGGCTTCAGCCGCTCCCGCTCCCGCCGTGCATAAACAGTCCCATTTGACTCAATGTAGTTGAAAACCGCTCTATCCCAAGCAACCGCTGCGATTTCTAACTACACAGCGGGCGAATTAGAAACCGCAGCGGGAGGTCAACCGCTATCGCTATCGCTCTTGGAGCATAAACAGCCCCATTTAACTCAATGGTGTTAGAAATCGCTCCCGCTGTCGCTACCGCTCCCGCTCTTGGTGCATAAACGGGGCCTAAAATTGTGAAATATGCAGTTTAGCAGTTCTTCTTGTTTACATTTAAATGTCAAAGCAAATGTAAACAAACATTGTTAGTGTTCTCATTGCAGCCATGGAGACCAATCAATATCTACTTTTATAATGTTCACTTAAAATGTAGAACTTTTAAAGCCAAAGGGGCATCGAAATGTGAATAGTCCAATAATGGTCCTTGTTGTGGTAGCTATAATTTTGTAAAATTTAAGCCCAGTTGGTTCAGTAGTTTTTGCACCTATTAGTAACACACATACAGACAGACACCATTAGATTTTTAGATAATAGGCCTACTGTAGTATAGATAATACAACATTTTCTTGATTTAACTTAAACATCACCGACTTACAGATAACCCAATTTTCGTATGGATGTAAACAAAATTGTACTATGGACATATGTTTTGATGTAAACTTTAACAAGTTCAGACGATTGACAACAGAATTCAGCACAAACTATGCAATTTTAAAAGCTAATATGACGAGGTTATATGCTTTCACAGGATATCATCCAAACGGAATAATACCTCCAATTTGGAGTTATTATTTTCTTTTAGCGGCAACTGAAAATGTAGCTGACTGAATATTAATAACAAATTATTACTTATTTCAGGATTTTAAGGCAAAATGTTAAAAATTATTTGAAGTTTAGAATTTTAATTTTTGGTTTACGTAAATGTTGAATACGGTAAATGAGTAGATTTTTATACTCTGTGGTAGAACATTTTATTCAGGTTATTTCACTCCCAATGGAATATCTTTTTATTTTTTATTTTTTTACTTTTGTTAAAATGCTACTCCTATAATGAATATTGCTAGATTGGTTTTGTGAACTTAAAAATGAACATCGTGTGCGAAATACTAAGACAGATATTCAAGGTAATTTTCAAACAACGGGTATACACATAAAAACGAGAATGCTTATGCTTTGAATCTTGAAAGTATCAAAATTAGATATTTCTTCATCAGGGAGCTTGTAGCGGAAGGACAAGTCAAGGTTAACCATGTACCAGCTGAGTTCCAACTGGCAGACTGTATGACGAAACCTCTTCATAAGCTAAGACTGAAGACTTTGTGGCAAGCTATGGGACTTAACTAATGACTTAAAAAATTCTTTAAATGAGGGAAAGTGTTAAGATATGTGATTAACTTATCTATCATTTAATGAATTTTCCTCTATGTTTTTTTTTCTTTCTCTCAGCTGTGCTATTATTAATTATGCAGTTTTGTATAATATGAGTTTGTAGATAAAAACATAACAAAAATGTATTCTTTCCTCATATTTAATTTCAACAGAAAGAACACTTCAGGACTTTTAAATGGTAACATTATCCCTATTGCTATAACTAGGTCAAACAATTTCGTAACCAACTCGACCTCCCAAAAAAATTACTTTGTGTACTTAAAAAAAATTGATAGTGAGTTAATAAGCAATTAGTTAGATTTTACAGCCTATTATTTGTATTAGAATACCGCACTGTTTTGTTTAAGCTACAGTTGAATTTAAAAACCTTATTTGTTTACTTAACAGTTTACATAAAACTTAGTGTTTTAAAAAGTAAAATTCGTCTCTTGAGCTTGGCCACCTCTGTGATTGGTAAGATTAGAAAAAGTTACCAAACACTTGACTTGAATAGACAAGCTCCTCCCCCACGGGACATCAATGCTGTAAGCTCCGCCCCCATTTTTTGCCCCTGCTCATTAGGACCTTTGGTCAATCTGTATGTTAGAAACGACCCTTAAACCATTGGCCAATCTGTATGTGGCCGGGGAGGGTCGGGTCTGATAAGCTGTCTATTGTTCACTTCAACCCTCATTAGTGCCGCTCGGCTGCACTCAGTGGGGAACCCAATACCACAAATCAATCTTTTAAATGAATAAACATATTTGGTAATAATTGTTTTATTGATATTCACCTTGAAATTCCATTAAATTTGGTGTAAAATTTGACAAAAACCGGCCAATTTATTAATACATTACCAATCAAGTACATTGGTAATTAAATAACAGGTAAAAATTAACCGATTTTCGTCAAGTTTTACCCCCTGCTGTGCTATGTCACAAAAGCTGATAACGACATGGGCAACTAGGCAACTTGTTGAATGCGTGATGAAGGGAAACCCAAGAAATAGAAGAACAAAGAGAAAGTATAATGACGTTGTTATCTTTATACCCTTTTTACAATTGCTGTTATTGTTATCTTTATGTAAGATTTTATGATTTTGTTTTATAGGTTTATAAAATAACTAGCTGTACCCTCGGGCTTTGCCCCGTTTAACTTCATAAGTGAGCTCGTTCGCACGCCCTGGTTGAAGTTCGTTCGCTACGCTCACTCACCTTTACGTTGGAGCTCATTCGCTGCGTTCACTTGCCTTCAGGTTAGCTCGTTCGCTACGCTCACTCACCTTTGGGTTGCAAATTAGCTGTTGTCATAAATTTAAAAAAATATTAGTGCTGCACCCTGTTGGTAATCCTTGTACCGTACCTTTAATGCTATTGAACATCATAGAACAGAACCAACTTGTTTAATTGAAACAGCTGTTAAGATTCATTAATTCCATTTAAATATGAGTACTCATAAGGTTAACATGGGAAACTCCAGAGCCACTGGGGCGGAGCCGAGAGTCCGATCAGAATCAAAACTACTTAGTTTTCCTATTTAATGCCTAAAGAATCAGTGTACCAAATTTCAGCTTCCTAGGTAAATAGAAACGACGTGATCGAATTGCTAAAAATGGTTACCCAGGAGGTGGTGTAGCATTGTATGTGAAAGACGGCATTGACTTTCAGCTGTACCACTTACCTGATTTCATCGATCCTGGTATTGAGCATCTCTGTGTGGTGGTGAGTTTCAAAGGGAGTAAGTTTGGTATATGTGTGGTTTATCGTCCTTCCTACATTGGGTACACTCGCCTTTCGGATCTGTTTCGCTCCCTTTTTATTGACCTTGCGGTTGAAGTTAAATCAGTCATTTATTTGGGGGATACTAATATTGATATGCTGTCACAAACCTGCGAAACAAATTACTTGCGTAGGCTGATGAAAGAATCTAACACTATACAAATTGTCAGCGAGCCTACAAGGGTGACAGAAACCTCGGCAAAATTGATTGATCACATCATAGTTGACAAATCAGCCGAGATTGAAAGAGTTGGAGTCATAGACACCCCCAGCATAGTTGACCACAGAGGAATGAGGATGACTGATCATAAACTAATATATTGTTGTATATCTTGTAAGAAAGACAAAAGGGGGTCGAAGCTAATCACATTTAGAGATTTTTCTAAATTTAATGCAGATACTGCACTAAACATAATTGCTGATACTAACTGGAATTATGTGTACAAGCTAGAGTCTCCTGATGAGATAGAGCAATTTATTACTGATCATATAAAGAAAGTGTTTGATGAGGTTGCTCCTATTGTTTGTAAGAAGGTAACACGGAAAAAAGCTCCCTGGATAAATGAAACAATTAAAGAATTGTCAATTGTTAAAAATAAACACCGTAACAAATATTGGAGGACCAGAGATTCTTCAGACTGGTATGAGTATAAAACCATAAGAAATAGTTTGAATTTCATGATCCAAGAGGCTAAGAAAATATTCTTTTCTAACAAGCTTGCCTCATGTGAAAACCCTGCAGAGTTCTGGAATTGTTTAAAAAATTGTGAGATTGTAAGTAGTAAGAGAAATAGTAGGCTCCCCCCAGATTTAGACATTAATAAGATAAATGAATATTTTGTCAATATGGGATCTTGTAATGATATAGACATTGAATTGCTAAATAAACTTCAACAATATAAAAAACATGGAGATAACGATAAGTTTGAATTTAAAATGATTACAGAAAATGATGTTAAAGAGGCAATGAACTCAATAAAATCAAAAGCTGTAGGTGTTGATAGTATATCGATACAAATGATAAGATCTGTTAGCCCATATGCAATTGGAGCAATAACACATTTGATAAACATGAGTCTGGCCTCAGGTGTTTTCCCTACAAGTTGGAAGATTGCTCATGTGAAACCATTGCCTAAGGTTGCTGCGCCAAAAACCGTCCAGCATTTAAGACCTATCTCCGTGTTACCTGCAATGTCAAAAATAATGGAAAAGATAGTTACTAAACAAATTGCTTCATTTCTAGATGACTTTGATATATTGCCTAAGCTACAGTCAGGGTTTAGAAAAAACCACAGTACTTGCACTGCACTGACTAATATGTTTGCGGATCTATTCGATGCCAAAGATAAAGGCTTATACAGCACATTAGCTATTCTAGATTATTCCCAAGCATTTGACTCTATTGATCATGAATTGTTATTGGCCAAAATGAAGTGCTATGGCTGTAGTGAAAAAGTTGTTTGTTGGTTTCGGTCCTATTTGGAGTCCCGACTGCAGGTTACCAAAATTGGGAGTGATACATCAGATCCGCTTTGCAAATTGCGTGGTGTTCCTCAAGGTAGTTGTTTAGGACCTGTGCTGTTCAATTTGTACACGTCTGACTTGTCCAGAAGTGTAGAATATTGTACGGCACACTTGTATGCTGATGACTGCCAACTACACTTGTCATACAAGCCAGACAAGACATCAGAAGCAATCCGGCTCATCAATGCTGATTTGCACAGCATTTTTCAATGGTCTGTCATGAATGGCCTTGGATTGAATGTTGACAAGTGTGTAGTCATGCATACTGGACCAAACATTATGATGCAGGAATTGAGTAAATCTGCTATAGAAGTCACCCTTGATGGCATGAGATTGTCTGTTTGCGACACTGTCAACACACTTGGTGTTGTACTTGACAAAGACCTCTCTTTTTCTGACCATGTCACATCTGCAGTTCAACGTGCAGTGGGTAGACTGAGAGGTCTTAGCAGATTTAAAACTCTACTGCCAGAATATGCCAAAATGCAACTCATGCGGTCCTTGGTCCTCCCAGCCTTTACATATTGCTTTCCTGCATATGGAAACAGCATCTCTAAGGAGGATATGGCACGAGTTCAAAGAATTCAAAATTCTGCGGTAAGGTTCATTTTTGGCCTTAACCGCTTTGACCACGTGTCCTCCTTCCGAGATGCTGCAAAGCTCATCCCAATGGATGAAATATGCAGGAGGCTGACCTGCTGCCTGGTCCACAAAGTGCTCACGCTGGGAGAGCCTCAGTACCTCAGCGAGAGGCTTAAGTACAGGGGGGAGATCTGCCTGCGTGGTACTCGTTCCGACCGCAGGCTTCACTTTCCTAAAGTGAGGCTTGAGGTTGGAAGAAAGTCATTTTCTTATTTTGGCCCGCAGTTGTATAATGGCCTCCCTCAGGACATAAAGAGCTCCAAATCGTATGGCTCATTCAGGGCCGCAATGCAGAAAAACAAATGTAAATTGTAAATGTTTTTTCTTTGTAGTTTTTTTTGTATATTAAATTTCTGTATATATTAGGTTAGTTTAGTTTTAGTTTGACTTGAGTAAGTTTGAAAATCACGTATATGAAACTCGCTTGTAAATAAAGGCCTTTTTATTTATTTATTTATTTATTTATTTATTTAAATGGGAAGTAAGAGAATTAGTGATGAGTGAGTGAGTCAGTCAGTGAGTCAGTAAGGGCTTTGCCTTTTATATATATAGATTCTTTTTAACCACGGGAATATCAATTTATAATTTATCAACGTGTTTCTCCTGAAACAGCAATACCGGATGTATAATAAAGGTCAATGACCTAAAATATATTGATTGTGCAATATTGTATTTTGATGTTGAAATTCAAATCATGACAAAAGTTTGTATATTTCCCCTGGTCCCTATCATTTAATCATTTTATATAGGCTACACAATCAATACTAAATAATCGTGGTTAGTTCTAATTTTATTTTTGATTATTTAAAGTTTCTACACAATAAGACAATCCAAAGTCAAACCGGGCAATGAATACTCGAAAAACAACGTATCTTGTCCTGTGATTGGAATACCACTCGCCAGTCCTTTAGATTTAGGGAAGTACAGTAGAACCTCTTTAATCCGAACCCCCGTAATCCGAACGTCCACTAATCCGAACCCCTCATTGCTGTACACTATACACAGTATAGCAGTTCTTTATTGTATACTGTATTTAATTTATAGTACTGTTTATTCACCATATTTACTACTGTATTAAATAAACACTGTATTTTACTTTACTAAACATTTTTTCACTTTTCCCAAAATAATTTTGATCAATTTTAGCCATGTTTTAGCTATTGTTATGTAAAAACAACAATATGTTCTGTAATCCGAACTATTCAATAGTCCAAACTACCCCTGGTCCCAATTAGTTCGGATTAAAGAGGTTCTACTGTAGTGCAATTCTACATATAGCTTCAAGGTCGTACCCACCCCATCCCCCCTCACGGCCTACTCGACTCACTGTTGCTACCCGTTACCCGGGCTCCTTTCGAGGTCATTGCCCAACCCCTCCCACCCTTCTATTGTGTTGCCTTTCTATTGTTTCTATTCTGACTTTTTTCGGGAAACATTAAATCTATTGTTTACGTAACAGCACATAAGTAGGCTAGATTTTTATGATTTAAAACAGTACTGTAAAAAAAACTATTACGCATAGCGCCCCTAGTATCAGGAGACAAGCACGAGTTGACCATGGAAGTTCTTTTCTGCTTTATGTATGTTCGTTCCAGACGAACCTAATAATAAAGCAAAACAACTGATAACGTTCCAGACGAATCTAATCATAAAGCAAAACAGCTGATAACGACTAAACTAGACATCGGTATTGCATCATACGGCTTCTTTGTCCTTTGCTGTTACGTCGTCGTCGTTGGAAACGTATTGCCGTAATTTTGTCCAGGGAAACTAATGATGGTTATGAAGATTTAGTTTTCTGTCCAAAACGTCAAAATATGCTGTCTATCCGAAAAAGTCGGATATATAACGGATAGTATCGGATATCAAATTTAGGCTCGGTTCGGATACGGATATCCGAACCGAACCGAATCCGACCCGATTTTCCGGATAACCGCACACCTCTAAATATTTGATCTAGATATTTGGCCATATGGTCTTAAACAAGTAACTAGACGATGGATATACTTTATGCTCATTAAGAAGAGGATACTGAAACTTTTTTGTCATTACGTTGACGTTCATGCAAAAAGTTGTACGTAAAAAACTGTACTTTTTAGGGGACAAATCGAAAACTAAAATCGCTTAAAGGCTAGGATTTGTTTTGACGTTCTACAAAAGCAAAACGAGTGTTTACTGGCAGTGCACAAGAACATATTATTATATCAGATCTTCCATATTATAAAGGCATAGGCTTGCCAAACTGGAGCCTTTCTTGGGTTTCCTGGCAGCTTAAGTGCCCAGAGCCTATTCCGAGGATGACTGTGCACCAACACCAACTCCCTAGGACCTCAGGCGGGATTTGAACCCGTGAACTGTGTTGCGCTTTGCTGCTGCAATCTGCTTAGTCTATAGGCGATTTTAGCTTTTTTTTGCCTCCTGAAAAGTACACCAACTTGGGGTCTGTTTCAGGTGTGGTGTTGGTGGTTGGAGGAGATACGGCATCGACCCTGGAGAGTTCTCTAGTTTCCTGATGAGGACTTGTGGATCGTCTTGTGTCCACGGGGCGTTTCAGCACCACAGAACCTGCTAGTCTACTCTTGTGTATTCTACTACGAGCTGTTAGAGAACAAGCTGCCCATATTTGGTGAGTGAATTTTCAGCATTGATTAAATAATAATATTGATCTTGTTTGGTTGGGTCATATTATATCTGAAATTAGTCATTTGACGATAAAGAATGAAGAATGAAGAAGATTCATAAAGAATGTAGATAGGAACGTACATAGATATGTTGACGTAATGACGTTCATGCAAAAAGTAAGACTGTACTTTTCAGGAGGAAAAAAATAACTAAAATCACCTAAAGGCTAAGGCTAAGGCTAATCTCGAGGATGGCGATATCACATGCCTGTGCAGTGCACTAACACCAGCTCCCTAGGAGTAAAATCGACCCCTAGATATTTATAACTGTTTACTACCTCTCAGGCCCGGTCTGGCTCCATTGGAGGCCCTCGGCTAGATGTTGATTTGAGGCCCCCAGCCAGAAATAAAACAAGGACTATGGGGTGCTCTCACGGCAACAATTAGTTAGCATATATGTTTGCTGCATGCCACAGGTGCATAAAAGGGGCCTAATGTGGTTTTAAATGATTAAAAGTTGTTGATAATTTTGATTAAATTAATAATTGCTAAATTTCCCTAAATTAAAATCTTTTTGTATTTATAAATTTAATTCCAAGGTATCAATCAATTTAAATTTGATATAAAATTTTCTCGTATTTCTATTCATATCTACAGCTGCCATAAAATTTAAAGGTCTATTCTTAAAATTGTTTTAAGTCTTCAATTTAAAAACAAGACCAAAACCTAGTTCTTGGAGTTTTTGCCATACATGGTAAAAAAGCATATCACGTACCACTTTTGAATTTTGAATACATATATGAATGGACCACATTTACTGTTTATCACACACTTTACTCCATAGTTGTACTTCAGCAACAAAGACAATCAGAAATAATCAAAAGTATTTTAATTTAAACGTTGTAAGGCTTACAAAAAACTTCTGATGATTTCCGCCTGCCTGTTTGCGACTTCTCATTGTTAGCAGAATCGGAACTGAAACCAGCTAACCTGCTAACCATAAGTTCAAACAGTTTTACTTTAATTTGTTTTTATTTTGAAATATTTCCTATCCATTTTTATTTTACTTGTGCCACTTGGGTGCACACGTTTCATTTTATAAACTGAACGACTCACGTGTTAGTAATCTTTCAAACAATACGTCATAACCCACTACGTAGGAATGACTGGAAACAGTCGTCGGTGATTAAACTAGTCGTAACACCATACTCGACCATTTGGTGTTGAGATGAGGCTGACTGGTAGAATAAAATCAGTTGTAGATAAACTAACGGATAGGAATTGGGAACAGTTTTTAGGGATGATACATAAAATGTAATTGCATTTATTTTTGTTTTTAAAAAAAGTATAAAATTGCCAAGACACTGTGTTTTATATACTGATGATTTAGATTTTAATGCCTGTAGTAAAATCTGTTTTAAAAACCAGGTAACAAATAAATAGGAATATTTGTTATACTGAGTTAGAGACATTAGGCCTACTGAATAATTTAAATCTTGCAGTCATGTAATAAACTAAAATTTTTTAATTAATTTTAAATTTTGTCATTCTATTACGTTTTATACCAAAGTAACAAAACAAAATATTAATGCAAATGACAACAAACAATAGGAATCAAGCGGGAAAACTCCAATGTTTAAAGTAAAATTATATTTGATAATTTTCTTTGCAATGACTGAAACCACTGCACCGATTGAACCCCACCAGTTGTTGTTGTAGTGGAATTCTCTCGGTTTTTCATTCAACTGAAAAAACCACTGGTTTTAAAAACAACCGATTGACAAATTGACTAGTCGATAGTTTTTTCCAGTCGGTTGTCCCATCACTATACTAGTACAAGCGCTAAGCTGTCTGCTTGAGTCCAGACACCAGACATATCGCAGACGCGCCGGCACGGCAATGTCTCGTCACTACCGCGGAGCGCTGGGCACTGAAGTGATTCGAACGGTGCGTTGCAGTGAGATCGGTGACTATCCTCTAGTACCGAGTGACTATCACTGTACTTAGGGGCTACCCCTAACTGTAATTCAATTAAAAAAAGAGTATTGTTTATTAAAAATTGTTTTTGCAAGACTACGTCGCTGTGAAACAGTTAAACAACATATTTTTTTTATTATAACTAAATTTTTTTGAATTGATTTTTTGGCTTTTGGAGGCCCCCTTGAGCCGGAGGCCCTCGGGGATCGCCGACCAGCCGCCCTGGCCAGACCGGGCCTGCTATCTCTATTGTTTTGCCTTTGTACCACCATTGACAAGTTGTTCCAAGCCTCCCTCCTTTCCTAAATACCATGACTTTTGATTTATTTAAATTGAGGTTGAGGTTCCATATTTCACAGTAGTTTTCTAGCCTATTTATCATGTGCTGCAGACCTGTAGCTGTCGGAGATATAATCACTATATCGTCTGCATACATCAGCATATTGACCCTCTGACCACCAAAGTTGCACCCACCTTCTAACACTTCTGGCAAATCATTAATGAATAATGTGAAATTAATAGGGCTGATTAGATCCCTGTCTTAAACCCATGGAGGTATTAAAGCTGTTGGTTATTCCTCCAGGAACCCATATTGACGCCTTGGTTCCCGAGTAATAGTTCTTATAGTTAGTAATTTTGTTAATAAGCCTAAACACGATAATTTGAACATAAGGGCATATCTGTCTATTGTATCAAAAGCTGATGAAAAATCAATAAAAAACAAAATAGTTTCCCCTTGTTTTCCTTTAATCTTAAGTGTCCCATACAGGTTAGGTTAAAAATATTATCTATTGTTGAATACCCCCTCCTAAACCCAGCCTAAAACTCTGTTAATATATTTTTTTCATGGACCCAATTAGTAAGTCTATTGTTTACTAAACCAATAAAAAGTTTTGCTATACAATCAATAAAAGATAAACCTCGGTAATTTGCTACGCAGTTAATATCCCCCTTCTTATGCAATGGAAACACAATTGAACTTTAAAAGGATTCTGGTATTATTCCCGTTTTATAACAATTGTTGTAGATTTTAAGTAGTTTAATTAATAAAACCAAAGGCGCATTTTTGTAAAATTCATACGGAATTCTATCGCGACCCGGTGCTTTGTTTTGTTTAGCACTGGACAAGACGGTTGTTAACTCAGCGAGAGTGAAATCACTATCAAGGTATGCATCTATGATAAAAGGTTCTGCGTTACTTATCAGTGGCGGTTCCAAGGGGGGGCTACAGGGGCTTTGCCCCCCCTTGGACTCTTGGAAAAATAAATTTAAACGTACGTTTCGTCCTTAAAACACGCAATGTCATAAAACAGACATCAATGTAGTTTTTATTCAACTTAATAAGCGATGGCAGGAGTAGTATTAAGTTGCACATAGATAAACTTTGTGGACAATAGCACAAAGAATAAAACAATATTACGCTATGGAAGGTTGTACGCATCATCCAATTTTTACAGCAGTCAGCTGTTGACAATAGACAATAGACAATAGACAATAGACAAAATCTTTATTGAAATATTCCTAGAGAACATTCATGCGTCATGTACAAAAAATGTACAGTATGTACGTAAACTATTACAGTAATTTGCAATTACAATTAGAATTTTTTTTCTTCTTTTTCTTCTTTTTTTCATGGTAGCTTATTGTTTAAGTATTCATCCTCAGAGTAGAACGGCCGGTCCATAAGCCATGTTGTCAGGTGCTTCTTGAGCAGATTGGGTTGTTCTCTCTTGAGGTGCTCTGGTAGGTTGTTAAAGTACAGAGCACCTTTGTAGGATGGTTTCTTCTCGTACAGACTCAGATGGTGTTGTGGGAGGGAAAAATTGGCGGCATGTCGTGTGTTGTGCTGGTGTATGTCTCTGTGTCTTGGCTGGGCTGTTTTAGTGGTGTGGATAATGACTTCTCTTATGTAGAGTGAAATTGATATGAGAATTTTAAGGTTCTTGAAGGCTTCTCGGCAACTGTCTCTGTAGTTCAGGTCGGCAAGGCATCTAATTGCTCTTTTTTGCTTTAGGAGTACTCTTTCCAGGTTGCCTTTTGATGTTCCACCCCAAGTCGCAATGCCATATCTGAGGTGGGACTCGAATAGAGCAAAATATGCAACTTTGGCTACTTCTGGGCTGCAAGCTTGCTTGATCCTACGTATAACGTAGAGACTTGAACTTAGCTTTTTGCAGAGCTGGTCTATGTGGGGTTTCCATGATAGCTTGGAGTCAATTATGATGCCTAGGTATTTTGTGGTGTTTTGTGTTTGTAGTCCCGGTATTGTAATGTCTGTGTTGTTGCGTTTGGTGGTGAAAGTCATTTGAACGGTTGACATGCTAGGGCAAAGGCGAGCGCCAAGCGAGGACGGTGAAACAGCTGATTTCCTGATGTTCCATAGTTAGTTTTCAAATTGCCTGCTAGCCGCTAACTTTACACAGGCATCAATCAGCAATCAGCGGTAGCACCAGTAGCCTATTACCATTGACTATATAAACACTAGTGTTAAGTTTATATAGTCGATACTATTACTGAATTCAATACTATACATATTGTGACAGATCTGTGAAATGGAGAAAAACGTAAGGTTAAAAAACGTGTCTACTTGCTTGCATGACATATAACAGGTGAAATTGAAGGTTTTACGACAATTGGGCACAGTTCTAGACGTTAGAAATGGCTTTGTAAAGTCACCAAACGACTTTTAGGAGATATGGTTTCGTATTCTACAGTAGGCCTATGTTTTGAAATTCATGAATGCAAGTTCAACATAGTTTGATTTTTTAAATGTTTACTTACTCATAACAAAGGCAAATAACAGGTGAAATGGGAGGTTTTTGGACAGTTGGACACACAGGGTGGCTAGTGAAATCACATTGAAAAATTCCCTGACTTTTCCCTGACAATTCCATGATTTTTTTAAGCTTTCCCTGATCGACAAATTCAAAATTAGAATTTTAATACTACCTAACTAATTCTTCAAAAGGACTAATCTTTATCTAAAGAATATCTTATGTTTGTTTACATGAAAAAAATACATAAAACCTATAGATACAGGCTAGCTCATATTCAAACTTTGCAACTTACCTTAATAAAATTAAACTGAGTTAAGATGATACGCAGTTTATAATAAAATTTAATTTGTACAAAAACACAAAATTTAATTGTAGAGACATATTTCTTAGTTTTTAACCACACGGCACACATACTCTCGACCTTTCCTAGTAATTATTAAAATTATGTTTATCATTTTACAATTTTCCCTGACTTATGACAAAATTCCCTGACTTTTCCAGATATTTAATATTCCCTGACATTTCCAGGTTTTCCAGGTCACTAGCCACCCTGACACAGATATAGACATTAATAATGGCTTCAGAAAGTCAGTAAACAGCTTTTAGGAGGATATGGCCGTTGCCTACAATATGTTTTGAGATTTATAAATGCAATCGTCATAGTTAGTTTAAAAAATGTCTGATTATTCATGACAAATAAATGGGTAAATTTGAGGTTTTGCACACAGTTCTAGACGTTAAAAATGGCTTTAGAAAGTCACCCAACGGCTTTTAGGAGGATATGGCCGTAGTCTACAGTGTGTTTTGAAATTCGTGAATGCAATCGTCATAGTTTAATTTTTTAAATGTCTATTTGCTCATGACAAACAACAGGTGAAATGGGAGTTTATGGACAATTGGGCACGGTTTCAGGTGTTAAAAATGGCTTTAGAAAGTCACCAAACGGCTTAGAAAATTCCAAATTTTCCCGGGGGAGGACCCCTGACCCCCCTGCTTTATTGGTGGGTGCTCCACACCCCCCAAGCCCCTCGGTAGCCCCCCCCCTTGACAAGGTCCTAGAACCGTCACTGTAACTTATCTTCTCTACTAGTAAAGGTGGGTTGAGTAGGGTGTGAAAATGTTAAACCCACTCTGATGATGCAATTTTCCCAATCTTCTTCCCTTCCTTTTAGCGAATTTCCCATATAGGGAATAAGCTATTACCGTAGTACTCATGGTAAGACCTGGACCCGGGACCGATTTTTTTTTCGTTTTGAGGGCCTCCCTAGAGGCCAAAATCACTATCCGTTCAAATTCATATATATATATATTATACTAGCTGAACCCGGCAGACGTTGTCTTGCCTTTGACTATTTATAATCCCGCGGGCTTTGCCCCGTTTAAGTTCTTAATTTTCAAGATGATCTCGTTCGCATGGCTCAATCACGTCCTGGTTGAAGTTCACCTTTAGGTTGGAGCTCGTTCGCTACGCTCACTCACCTTTAGGTTGGAGCTCGTTCGCTGCGCTCACTTGCCTTCAGGTTAGCTCGTTCGCTACGCTCACTTGCCTTCAGGTTAGCTCGTTCGCTACGCTAACTCGCCTCCAGGTTGAAGTTCGTTCGCTACGCTCACTCACCTTTTGGTTGCAAATTAGCTGGTTGTCATAAATGTAAAAGAAATAATAGTGCTGCACCCTGTTGGTAATCCTTGTAACTTTAATGCTATTGGACATCATAGAACAGAACCAACTTGTTTAATTGAAACAGCTATTAAGATTCATTAATTCCATTTCTCATAAGGTTAACATGGGAAACTCCAGAGCCACTGGGGCGGAGCCGATTGGACGGTTCACGAAATTGATGGTGTGTATAAACCTATTCCATGACATTCTACACGTATGTACCAAGTTTCGTGGCAATCGGTTCAGCGGTGTCTGAGTTTATCACTGCCAAACAAACAAACAAACAAATATATATACAAACATCCTCTTTTATACTTATAGATATATGTGTCCGTTAGCGCGATAACTCGAGCAAAAATGATCCGATATTGATGAAATTTGGTACAAACGTGTAAACCTACGTATATTCGAACGAGTTCGCGAACCAGCATGATCGGACCATGGGAACGGGGGTTTATGGGGGCTTATATGGGGTAAAAATGGGTTGTCCCATTTTTTACCCAAAAAACATAAAATTTTTCAATTTCTTTCTAAACTATTTTGTAGAGCTTAAAAAAACAAATAATTTAGTATATTGAAGCGTTATAATGCGCCTAATGGTTACGGAGAAAATTCCGAAAAATTTAAATATAAAATTCCCATGTTATTCTTATGGAGAATAAGTAAACTGTTGTAGTTTGCTTGTTTATTAACATATTTTGCCCAAATTTGGAAAATGTTTTTATTTCTTACTAACTATTAACATTTTACATAAAAAACACTTTTACCCTCCCTGTTGCAGCTATGTATGTTTTAAGTACAGTATGTTTTAAACTGATTCTATTTAAATAGGGAATAAATGTGATATTTTTAAGGAGACATTTTAGTGTAAATCCATTCAGGGAAATTGAAATTCGCTTAGTCTGCAGGTTTGCTGCGGCGGGGGTATGTTTTAATTACACTGACTGCTTGCCAAAAATTCCTTGAATCTGATGTTTGACTTAAATTGATAACTAAATTATTTTGGTAGCCTACAATTGTTTTTTTCTCTACAAAGGGATCTATAGTTCGGCCGCTTAGAAAACGACCTGCGCGCTAATGCTAAACCAATGCTGGAGGAGGTCGCTTTCTAAGCGGCCGAACTATAAAAGCTTTTTGCTCATGAGAGTACTGTAATTTGATTATTTGGCAGTTTGATTTCCTGTAACGATTTAACATCTTAAAAACCCGTTTTCTTTGAGCCAAATATTTGTTATCGTACCAAAGCTGTTTCTTAATAAAAGTATAAGATTTGTGTTGTGGCTTTAGTTTAAATATAATAATTTCTATATCTGCAGGGTTGTCACCAGCCATGAAAACCTTGAAAAGCTTGAATTATGCATGAATTCTTGTGACCATGAAAAAAGGCATGGATTAGGGCCTATGCATGATTTCTCCATTGGACCATGAATTTTCAAAATCAGGAAAAATTGTTCTACTAGTATCATTAAATTTGCCAAAATTTCATATTTAAAAACAGTTCAGTAAAACGAACACCAAGAGAGAATACCATTTGGAGACGAGTATTTAAAATTTTCCACGTTCAGAAACAATTGCTTAGTTCATTCCAATTCATTTTGGGTTAGATGCTGATGTCAGCTAAGTCTTCTGATGTATGAGATCTTAGATCTTTGACTGTAAATGGTTCGAAAAATCATTAAGTGGCCTACCCCCTCGTATGGGTACAGGGGTATGGGGACTTTAATCACAAAAATAGAAGTTTTAGACCAAGCACGAAATTGAAACGGGGCACATAATAAAACAATAAAATCGAATTTCTGGCTCTCACGCCTGATGTTTTTAGCTTTGTGGATAAAACCACAGACAATAAAAAAACGATAGAACTTCTTAAGGTGTAACTCGGAGGAGTTAATAAACCATTAATTGTGTCTATAATCTGTGATAAAAAAAAAACCAATAAGTACATTGTGTAATAAGATAAACCAGAACACAGGATATTTCATGACATTCATATGGGGGGAAAACAGGACTTTTTGGCCGGGTGAACGAGATCAAACTCAAAATTAGTGTAACCAAGCGGTCAGACATGCTTAAAGATGATGTTCGTTTTCAAGCGGGCATACGAGGACTGTTATCCACAGCAGCACGGACTCGTCCGATCTGACTTTGAACGGCTTGTCAGCTTCTTTTTGAACGCAGAAACCATTGTTTTATAGTTGATTGTCTACCACATGATTGTGCCACATGACGGAATCAATGTCGCCCTAAAAAAAAAAAAAATCACCAAACTGCAGCTGAGTTGCAAGGACTCATTATGAATCATTATTTTTTTTAATTTGACTTGATAACAAACGCACGATGCTCAGGTGACCACTGCTCTATGACCACAGATAATAACATCGTGTAGGCTTTCCAACGAGCCTAACTCCACCACTCTCAGACGACATGTTGCTGAACAGTGTGCTACATAAAATAGATCTGTTTTTTTGCCGCAACTTGTATGAGCGTATTGACTATGAATTTTTTCAAACTACCAATGAAAACCATGAATTCTGCATGAATTTTGTCATCTCACTATGGTGGGTACCCTGATCTGGCTTGGGGGTAAAATTCAGGTTTTTATTGTTAATCTAATTAATCTTGCTCTGTCTATTTTCATTAGACTTCCAAATCCGCGGGGATTTTTGAGTACTACGTCATAGTGACCTCAGCTTTGCCCAGGGGGTAAAATTCCAGGGGGATAAAATTTCGGTGACCCGAATTCACAATTTTTATTTGGGTTTTTCAACACAATTTTGTGTGTAATGTTTTTTGTTTAGGACTGTTAAATGACTATTTTATTTTTCAAGTTAGTAAAATTATCATCTCTAAATATTTTTGGTCATTCCTTAACTTATTTAGGCCTACCTAAAACTAGGATAACAGTGCTTTTTAAATTATGATGGGTACCTATTTTTATAAGGAGGGCTTGAAGAAATGTCCTATTGTAATGATCCGATAATTTATACCTAGTATCTAGGTAGGTACTGGAAACAAAACCAGCTAATGTTCCCTATTTACCTAGAAAGTTTATAAAACTTCATTTTTGTACAGTTCTCATTTTATCTGTCACGGTCCAGATGGTTATACAAATGGCTGACCCTCTTATCGGTAGCCTAATAGTATTTTTTGTAGTGACAATAGCCAAAATTTTAAATTTACATTGTTATTGTTACCCTTCTTGCATTTGAGTATTTAACTTAATTTAAAATACGTTAGACTGTTCATACCAACATACTGCAACATGTATCAAATCACTGTTTATATGATACAATTGACTTTAAATACTGAAATGAAATAAATATACATCTCATACGTTAGTTGCCAGTTTTATTTTTATTGTATGAAAGTAGTTGAATAAGTCTTTCAGAGAGTGCACTAATGGAACAACCTTTTAGTTGTTGATTCTTTAATAATTTATGTGATGTAAAAGATCCTGCAGTGTTCAGTAAGATGCCTTTTTAGATTGGCTTGGTTAAAAGGTTGATGTATACCATGGAAATTAGTTATTGACAAACACACTGCCCTTGGTACCATTCAACAACGTTCATTTTTATTTTTAAAAACTAACAACAACATTACCTAACATTTGTGTCTAGTACTATCAATAGTGAAAGATGATACTAACCAACTTGTGTTGTGTTTCAGGTGTGGCGGACGGTGTTGTTGGTTGGAGGAGATACAGCATCGACCCTGGAAAGTCTCTAGTCTCCACCACTGCACCTGCTAGTCTACTAGCGCGCAGCTACTACGAGCTGTTAGAGAATAAGCAGCCCATAACTTATTGGGTGAGTAAATATATTGATTTTGATTGATATGGTCATATGGTCTGAAACTAGTAATTAGACAATGGGTATACTTATAGCTCATTAAGAATAGTACACTGAAACTTTTTGTTGTTTCGTTGACGTTCGTGAAAAAAGTTGTGTGTAAAAAACTGTACTTTTCAGGAGACAGGAAAAACTAAAATCGCTTAAAGTGACTTTGTTTTGACGTTCTTATAAAGCAAAACAGGTGTTTACTGGCAGTGCACAAGAACATATTATAATATTAGATCTTCCATATTATAAAGGCATAGGCTTGCCAAACTGGAGCCTTTCTTGGGTTTCCTGGCAGCTAGGAGCCTATCTCGAGGATGGCAATATCACATGCCTGTGCAGTGCACTGACACCAGCTCCCTAGGAGCCTCAGGCTGGATTCTAACCCGCAAACTCAGAGTAACCAGGTGAGTCTACCTAATTTTAATATCTTGTTTGTTAATTTTTTATGGTTTGTACACCCAAATTTAGAAACACTTAATCTCCTCGATAAATTGTAATTATTATTTTAATTGATTTTACTTCAAGATAAATGATAATAAAATAAAAATTACTTTCATAAAGACATGCCGACATGCCCCATTTCCTACGCGACGATAAAATAAGGACAGAAAACCCAAGAGCCTAGGAACACGTCTTATTCTGCCCAGATTATTAGGATGTCTTATTTCATGTAACACTTGTTAGGAAGTTAGTAGTAATAAAGATGTTAACTGAATCTTAGTTCTATAATTGTTTAGCCTATCTTGGGCTAACACAATAAAACATTGTTGAAATATATTTCAAAACACAATGTGTTATAGGCCAGATGAAGTAGACACATGAAATTACCCAGTGGAAGATGGAGATGTTATTCTGGTCGCCACAGACGGAGTATTTGACAACCTTCCTGACCAGGTTAGCCATAGAAATGTTAAATTGTACTTGAAAAAAGGTTTATACAAAGGCAATTATTATCGATGGGGATTTAAAATAATGCAGTGGCTGTTTGACTACACGGCTAAGCTAAATGGATGTTCGGACCTGGCTATAATAAAAAACTGTCAAATGCACAACTCTCAACCATAACTGGTAGCCGTACTCCTAAATTTTTTGTCAAATTTTAAGTGATCACAACTGAATTTATTCAAATTGGACTTGATATAGGTAGCGTAACCATTACCTGGAATTTAGTAAAAGGCCTACATATAACACAAGTGAACAATAATTTGCTACGCATAACACTATAGCAATAATTAATGTATTTTAACATCAATTGGTTTGGATTAAAATTAGGTTCTCATTTTCACAACACCTTTATAAAGAGTGTTTTTTTTATGTGCAACCTAAATTAACACGTTCGCTACCACAATTATATGGAATTTACGTTCGCATAGACCAACGACGCAATTTTGCGTCGACTCGTTTCTCACAATAGACCACCGACGCATATTTGCGTCAGCTGGTCACATTGAAATAGACTAACGACGCACAGTTGCGTCGGTATTCAATGTTAATAATCAGCGTATTTCTTAGCAACGGTCTATTTGAAAGCCCTGATTTTATCGTATCGGTCTAGAGGGATATCTGCCGCAAATGTGCGTCGCTTGGTCTGTGGATATGACGATTGGTTACGTCACACAACAGTTGGCAACATTGTTGTTTACATTGTGTATTCCGCAACATCACAGAAACAGATGTAAACGTTATAACCTTAGAAGTTTTGGCTAGTTTTTAGTGGAGTTTCTTTATTTGTTTTTGTAAAAGCTTGAAACAACAAAATTTACAACGACGCTTACGTGCGTCGCGCCTGGTCTATTGAAACGAAAATGTAATCTTTTAAACTGGATTTCGTTAAATAGACTGACCGACGCGTATATGCGGCGTTTTAAAATTTGCTCAAAACGATAAATAAAAACAATATTTATTGTTTACTAATTCACTTAAGGTTAATATGAAGTCAATTAGTCCATTTACACGATATTTCTCTTTTGGTCTGTCGGCAATGTTATTCCTATATCACTTTGTCTGTAAGCAACGTCATGATCATTCCTTTTGGTCTTGGTAGTGAAATCAGAAATCAGAATACTTTATTCTTGAACATAGAGTACAGAATAGGCGTCATTACAGAGATTGAGAGGATTGTTTAATCCTCACTGGAATATCGGTGAAGTTCTCCAGTTCATGAACTCCTCAACTGTGTAGAACGGTCTCTCCACAAGCCAAGCCGATAAGCGTTGTCTGGTGCTGCTTATGCTGGGGCCTTTTATTGTCTCTGGGAGCAGGTTCAGGAACTTCGCTCCCATGTAGGAAGGCTTTTCTTCAAAAAGAGTTAGATGATGGACTGGAAGTGTGTAATTCATAGCCCGTCGGGTGTTATGGCTGTGCCTATCTGTACCTCGTTGGATCTGTAGCCTGCTTGCGTGAGTAGCCACAGCTAGGATGTACAGGCTTGTAATCGTTAGGATTTTTAGCTCACGGAATTTCGGTCTGTGACTTTCTCTCTTGTCCATGTCTGCTAATATTCTTACTGCTTTTTTCTGGTGGATAAGCACACGTTGGAGGTTGGTTGCCGATGAGTTTCCCCATACTTCAAGGCCATATCGAAGATGTGATTCAAACAGTGAGTGGTAGGCAATCTTGGCTATGTTGGTGTCACTTATGGTTTTTATCCTTCTTATCACGTAGACACTGCTATTCAGCTTACTACACAGGCTGTCAATATGGGGGGTCCATGTCAGTTTCTGGTCTATTATTAAACCTAAAATACTTTGCTTCTTCTGGGCCTTTGATGTCTGGGATCCTGCATACCCCACTATTTCTCCTGCCAAAGACCAGTTGTTGTGTTTTCTCTTCATTAACTACTAAGCTGTTGTTTTGGCAATATTGTATTGCCATGTTTATGGAAACAAACGAGCTGATTTCAAGGGCTTCAGGGTTTTTTCCCCCAATGAGGAGTACGGTATCATCTGCATACATAAGAGTCTTGCTGTAGTCTTCCAAATAGTGAGGGAGATCATTTGTAAACAAGATGAAAAGGATGGGGCCCAGCACAGAACCCTGTGGAACACCCCTTACTACAGGTAATAACTTTGATCTTACTGTTTGTGTAGATCCCTTTTCAGTGTATTTGAGTTCAACCATCTGACTTCTTCCAGTTAAATAGCTCTTGAACCATTCTGCAGTTTTCCCACCAATTCCAATTTTTCTCAACTTGTTACACAGTTGTGTATGATCTAAGCAGTCAAATGCTTTGCTGAAATCAAGTAAAATTGCGGTTGGTATGTTTCCTTCTTCTAGATTATCTATTACATATTCAGTTAGCGCTATTATGGCAGATGTGGTTGATTTTCCCTGTACAAATCCATGTTGATGTGGTGTGAGCAGTTCATTGGATGATAGGTGTTGAAGAAGTCTGTTTAGTACTATTTTTTCAAATACTTTGGAGAATGTGGAAATTAATGAAATTGGGCGGTAGTTCTTTGAGTCCAGATGGTTTCCTTTCTTGAATTTTGGGTATACCTTTGCAATTTTAAGCCCACTTGGGAAGATTCCTTCTTGGAAAGAACGGTTGATGATGTACGTTAACGGTCCAGCAAGTTCTTCTTTACATTTTTTTAGTAGACTGGCGGATATATCATCTACTCCAGCAGATGTTTTATTTTTTAGGGTGTTGATCACTTGAGTCAGTTCCTGCTCGTTTGTTAACTGAAGAGACATCTCAGGTGTCTGACAGTGTACCTCTGTGATTTCAGCTGGCTGATTTTGGTTTTGGGTATTTTGTGCAAGGGTGTCATTGGCTATGTTAACGAAGAACTCATTAAGATGATTGGCAACATTTTGAGGATTGTTGGTTTTGAGGCCATTTATTTCTAGTGTGATTGATTGTTCTGATGTGTCTCGAGTCGGCTTTCTTTCTCTGTTGATGACCCTCCAGAGTGCTTTGGTTTTATCATCAGCTTGCTGTATTTGGACTGCTGTGGCCTGTCGTTTTAGTGTCTTCAGTTTCAGGTCATAATCTTTTTTCTTGTTTGACATTGTAATTTTGTCCTCTTCTGTTTCACTCAGTAGGTATTTGTTCAGAGCCTGTAGGAATTCTTGCTTTAGTACCTCAGCTTCATGGTTTGCTATAGGACGTTTTCTGTTTTTTTCCTTGACTTTACCATTGGGCAGGTTTGGTTAATAGCTCCTGCAATAATCTTGCTGAAGTTACGATAGGCTTCCTCTGGTTGATGTTCATTGAAGACACTTTCCCAGGTTTCTTGGGCAAGAATAGTTTTTAAGCTCATGACATTCCTTTGGTTGAATTTCCTAGAATAGAAGGTTTGATTCTGAGCTTCTGGGGCAGAGGTATTAATTTTGCAGAGCTGTGCTGTGTGGTCTGAGAGTCCGGCATTGAGAACGTCAACCTGAATATCATCATTGCCTAGGTTTGTGCAGACACAGTCAATTGAGCTTATTGTAGTAGGTGTTATTCTTGTAGGAGGCAGGGGGAGCCGTATCATATTGTGGCTAAGAAGAACTTTGTTAAGTTTTGTCATTTGAAGGTTTGGCTCCAAGCAGTCTATATTGATATCACCTATGAGAATAACTTGATTTTTCCATGTTTGTGTTTTTTCTAGGGTTTCAGAGATGATATCCAAGGATGAGTCTAGGTTTCCTTGGGTTCTGTAGATGCCAACAACGTTTAAGTTTTTCCGGCCCTGTTTTATTTTCACAGATATTAGCTCACACTGTAGTTCGATGCTGAGGTTTGTTATATCTGTAGGTACAATGGTGTAATTAGCATTGTCATTTTTATAAATAGCTACACCACCTTTTTGATAGTTGGTTCTGCTATATTCTGCAGTGAGTGTGTATCCTGGAATATGGGTATTCTGAATTTCTGCCTGCTTTAGGCCATGCTCAGTCACTACAAGGAGGTCAGGTTTAAGGTCCTCCAGCAGGTGTGTTAATCTTTCAATTTTATTTGAGAGTCTGTCCATGTTTTGGTGAAGTATTGTGAAATGTTTTATCTGGTGTGGAGTTTTTATTACTTTAATTGGTTTTTGGCCTAATTTATTACTGTGCGTTGGAATATTCTGGGTTTGTAGCGCTGCTTTGTGTGCTGGGTCTGTTCTAAAAAATAACAACTGCCGGAAGAGGTAGAGGTAGAATGTTGTATTTTTTCCTTGTTGTCAATGTTTTTTGAATTTAATTTAGTTTTTGAAGTTTCCTGTAGTGTATGGGACAGGGGGCTTGTAGGAACTTTGTTGTCTTCTGTATTTTTGTTGACATTCTTGAAAAAGTTATTGAAAAATTCTTCAATGGTTTCCCCTTCTTCTAGTGTGTGGGCTGTGGTTGGGGGTTGTTTACTGAAGATTGCCTTTGGCAGCATAGTCACTCCTGCAGTTGGGCGAGTACCTGGATGTACATGACTTTCTCCTTGAGTTGGTGTAGCTGGCTCTTTGATGTTGTTTTTGGAATTTTGGCCATGGAGTGGGTGTAATACTTTGTCTTCATTTTGTTTGTGTTTCTTATCTTTTGTGTAAGTGTATTCCACATGAGAAGTGTTTTTCCGGTATTTGGATGCTTGAAGGGAGACACTGAACACCTTCTGTTTTGTTCCGGTGCTTTTACGACTTTTAATTGATGGGCTATTCTGCGTCACAGTGATACATTTTGGAGTGGGTTTGTTTTCCATGCTCAAATTACTTTCCAAAGCTTTGAACATCACCTCCATCTGGTTAAGCTTAGTTTTGATTTCTGCCAGATCAATCAAAAGAGGAGCTGAACCAGCTACTTTTGTTGTACTATGATATATTGGGGGGGTGGTTTGTGTACTGGAGTTCTGGTAAGTCTTATTTGTTGCTTCGTGACCTTTAATTTTCTTTTTCAAGGTAAGAATGGTTTTCTCTTGTTCGGCTATTGTTTTTAGGTGGTTGTCAAAAAGTTGGCTTAGTTTAAGGTCATGCTCTTCAAAGATAGCTTGCGTTTCTTGACGGATTTGCTTCTCTTTGTTAAGTTGGTCCTGTGCTTCAGCACACTGCTGTAGTAAAGTTTCAATTTTGTCATTGTACTTTCTCTCATTGGTTTCCATTTCCTCCAATTTATCTTCCATTATTGTTAGCCTGGTTTCTAACTTATTTTCCATCAGGAAATTGTTTTCTTCTAGCAAGGCTGACCCTATTCTGGCAGCCATCTGCAGTTTGTGCTCTTCGTTGATTGGATCTTCTAAGAGATTACTTCCAATGATGCTGCTTTCAAGCTCTTTAATGGAGCAGTTGGAGGTGTCTAAACTGCCTATCAAATTGTTTCCAATTGGCTGGCTAAGTGGACAGCGTTACATTGCCATATTCCAATTTCATCAGAAGTCCATTTTTTAGATTTTTTTCTGGAATGCTCTGACATCCTGCATGGTACCATCTTTGGCATGGCCCATTGCATTATATTCCAGAGAATTTGACACCAATTTCACATGTGCCACAGGGATATTTTGAGGGCATTTTAGGAAACTGTTGTCAGTAGATAGTGGTCTGATAGATAAAAATACTGTTTTTTATTAACCCTTCAACGCGTGACTTTCTAGATGGCAGACCACCCCCTCCCGCGGCACTTTTCCAAAGCTTTTACTGGGACCGTTACATGATTACATAAAACCTACAATAATTAACTTATTTATTATTGGATTTTTATAATTTTTCCACCAAATTGAAGAACAGATTACAGGCTTTAGAAATATATAATTGAAATAAAAGTTTGAATGTGATACATTATTTATATACCTCTTAGAAGTTAGTTTTTGTTAGTGGGACCGTCATATGTTTACATAAAACCGTCAATAATTAACTTATTTATACATGTATGTTTATAATTCTTTCACCAAAATAAAGAGCAGACTATAGGCTTTAAAAATATATGATTGAAATAAAAGTTTGTATGTGATACAATAGTTACATACCTCTTAGAAGTTAACTTTTGTATGGTAGTCTTCGAAGCATGCTCCAAGACACAGTCCTGCTTCACACTTGGGACACCAATATCTGCTGTCTCTTCTTACTCCCCGTTTTGCACATACACAGCACCTCTTTTGTGCATTTACTTTACTTCCTGTAGGTGGTATCAGGTAAATGAAGTGCCTTTCTGTAAGTCTAGCAGGTCTCGGCTCAATTGAAGGTCTTCCGAAAACAGGTCTTGGTACTTCAGGGCCATGGGTCTCAAAAAGCATCTTTATAAGATCTAATCGAAAGGCTAGGTGGTCAATTTTCTGGGTATTAGATTTCCAGATTATAAAGGAATTCAATACAGAAATATTCAGAAGGCGTTTAAAGATTTTCACGTACCATTTCAGGCCCCTTTTTCTTTCTAGCTGATATGCGTGCAGCATTTGGTCCCTCATATTAACCCCTCCCATTTGCTTATTATATTCATACACCAAAGCTGGCTTCATTTCTTGCCTCCCATTCTTGCTAAGTCTTTGCTCCATTTCATGGGAGTGGAAGGTGGAAATGAGAGTCACGATTCTTTTGTCGCGCCACTTCATCACCATCACATCTCCACTGTGTTTTACTACAATTTCTCCTTTTTCTAATTTTTGGCTTTTGATTTCATCTGGAACATTTTTCCTTGATAATTTTAGGGTGCCACATGTGTCTGTCTTTTTTTCTTTTAATAATTTTGAAAGCTCAGGGGAATTATACCAATTATCCATCCACAAAGTAAATCCTTTATCAAGAAGTGGCTCCATAAGGGAGAGAACAATCGCAGTGGACTTGTTTGATTTAGGTGGGATGATAGGATTATCAAAGACCATGCCTTTTCCGGTATATACAATTGTTATTTTATCTATTAATTAAACTATTTTAATTAAATAATCATTTCTAAACAAGATAGTGTTTATTCTCCAAATTCATAACATAACATAAAAATCAACAACTAGAGATCAGCTGGTTATAGCAATACCAACATCTCCCTCTTTAACTTTTAAATGGACGAATGAATCTTCTATTGCGTCTAAATAGTCTTCCTTCAATTGCTACAATGTAAGTTCTCAACCCATCCACAGTTACTATTACGCCAGGCGTCCACGGTTCTGCTTTCATGTCTGGTCTCTTCTGTATTAATACCTTTTGCCCAACTTTAAGTGGGTCCAATGCATGAGTGCCTTTATCATAGTGCTTCTTGTATTTTTCTTGTTTTTCCTTCAACTTGTCTGTGACTCCTATGTGTATCTTTGGATTTAGTTTCATCTCTGTTACTGGCAAACGAGTCTTAGTTGATCTTGACATTAATAACTGCACAGGACTTGCACCCAAGTCAGCCAGTGGTGTATTTCTCCACTCTAATAGAGCTGCTTGAAAGTCTTCTTTACTTTCTTTTACTTTCTTTAACATTCTCTTAGCAATTTTAACCGCTGATTCTGCCTTACCATTGGATTGGTGATTATGCGGTGAAGAAACAACAATTTTGAACATCCAAGTCTGGGCAAAAAGCTTGAAGTCTTGGCTAACTAGTTGGGTACCACTGTCAGAAACAACAACGTCTGGTATTCCGTAGCGAGCAAATTGTTCTTTACAAAACTGAATCAGGCCTTCTGTTTTCAGTGAATTCACTTTCTTTAGTTCAAAAAATGATGAAAAATAATCCGTCATTATAAGAAAGTGGTCACTGCCCAGCTGGAAGAAGTCAATTCCAACTCTTTGCCATGCTTAAAATTTTACATTCTTCTCACCAAGGAGTTGAGTCTTGTTTAAGAAGAGCAAGAGAGGTGTTATTTTGGCCGGGAATGGCTGGAGATGTCCAAAGAACTGTCGAAACATGTTGGCAAGTGTTATTTTATCTATTAATTAAACTATTTTAATTAAATAATCATTTCTAAACAAGATAGTGTTTATTCTCCAAATTCATAACATAACATAAAAATCAACAACTAGAGATCAGCTGGTTATAGCAATACCAACAACAATAAAGGACCACGTAAAGCCTGAGGAGGATTCACATATCTCAAATGATTTTATCCCAAATTTGGCTGCTTTTAGGGGCAAATATTGTTTGAAGCCCAAACGGCCCTTCCACAATGTCAGAGACTCGTCGATGGATATATTTTGAGACGGTCTATATGAGGATTGAAACCTAGTGTTCAGATGTTCAATTACAGAAAAAATTTTGAACAAACCCTTTTGGCCCTGATAATCACTGATCTTTGTATCATCACAGAAGTGCAAGTTCTTAGAAATGGCCTCAAAACGTTCACATGGCATTGTACTTGGAAAGATGTCTGAGCGCAAACAGGGGTTTTTGGAATAGTAAGATCTAATAGTAGGCCTCTGGTCCACACCCATCAGCATGATTAGAGCTAAATACAAATACATTTCGTCTTTGGTGACAGGACTCCATTTCCAGTTCCTTGAAAACTGTGGGAAAATCATGCCAAGCTTTCTGTGCTGTTGCTCCGCATAGAGATTGGTATTTTGTACTATTATGTCCAAAAGCGTGTCATCAAAAAAATAATGAAACAGATCTAGGGGATTTTCAACAGGGATTTGAGGACCAACACCACCAAACCCAACAAAATTTTCTCTGTGAGGAATGTAGTCCTCAATTGTCTCCCAAACCATAGAAGGCACATCAGTTGTAGGCCTACGGTTATATCTAAGGGGTACATCTCCCGCACCTAATACAACTTCATCGATTGTCACATCGACAGAATTTTGTTGAGGAATGTGCATTTCAGCAGGAATAGTGTGGGTTTCAATTTCCATAGGAGAAATAGGCCTAGGCTCACCATTGTCTTGGCGGAGGTTATGTCTAGGAATAAGGAGAGGAATCTCATCGTCACTCTCAAAATCATTATTTTCTAGGCCTAACGTTTGAAATTGGGCATAGTCTACATCAAATGAATCGTTATCACTTACATCGGATGCATTATCCGTATCCAAAAGCCAGTGATCGATCTCACTACTTCTTGCCATTGTAAAACAAACACTAAAACTCAGCTCCAAAACACAACACTTTGGTACTTTTACATCCCTATTTTACGACAACACTTCATACATACATACAGTCAGCGGTTGAAACTAATAAAAAAAACTTATACTAATACTCAAATACGATTTTAGAAAATGTTTTACCAGTAAATAATATATTACACACATAAAACGTACGAACAACACACGCATGTACGCAAAACAAACAAGGCAGAAGTCTGGACAATCATCTGCTGAAAACAGCTGATGAATTTCGTCATCCAGAGACAACAGAAAAAACGTAAAAAGGATTTATTTTAGTGGTTTGTGTAGCTCATTTCATCTACAATGTACTGCAGTATTGCACAAGTCCACGTAGTTGAGTATTTACTCACTAGATGCCAGCATCTACTGGGACGTCACTGAGCGTACGCAATACGTCAAAACACGGCGGCGAGGTTAGGAATGGCGGCGTATCACGTACGGCAATACACATTGAAGGGTTAAAGCTTTGGCAGGCTGCTTAGGTCAGTAGATGGTGGTCTGGTTTATAAAAATACTGTTTTTTATTAAAGCTTTGGCAGGCTGCTTAGGTCAGTAGAGTGTGGTCTGGTTGATAAAATACTGTTTTTTATTCAAGCTTTGGCAGGCTGCTTAGGTCAGTAGATGGTGGTCTGATTGATAGAAATACTTTTTTTTATTAAAGCTTTGACAGGCTGCTTAGGTCAGTAGATGGTGGTCATATTCATAAAAATAAAAAAGGTCAAATTTTGAGTAATGTGTTTGATTTATGGGTAATCGACTCCTTGTCAGCCAGATAGAAACAATACAGTGTTATTTGTACTGCAGTCAGCTGAAAGGTGTTGTCGTTGCCTAGGCACTGCTGACGCGGTGTCTGGGTCAGCTGCCTTGTCACATATGGTGTAGCACCTGTGGTGAGGTTGTCTTGATGGTGTTGGATAACAGTGACGTGTTTAGTCACTCATGTGTTGGCATTATTTGTGACGTCACAGTCAACTGTTTGTTTTGTTAATATTATTACTGTAGATGAGCTAAGTTTGTCTGACTTAATTAATTAAACTACAGTATTTGTAATTTATGTAGAGGTGTGTGCTTCAGTTGCTCTCACAGTGGTATATTCTTGAAATTGGATACGAGCTTCATGTGTAGCTGCCTTTTACCCTGGCGAGAGGAGCCCCCGAGAGGAGGCGAGGAGCCCTCTTTGAACGTGTTAAATGTACTTTGAGACATTTGAATGACAAAAACAAAGTTATTTTTTGATATTCCTGTATACTTTACTACATTGCTGATCAGCTAATATGCATTGTTGCAATCAATGAGGTTTGGTGTTATTGGGAATTTATTGTAAGTAAGACACAACGTGGCATTTCCCCAATCTAGTGAATAATTTGTTTTATGCCAAGAAAAATTTGAAATTAAGTTTCCAGGTGTGATTCCAGAACCTAATAAATCGCCTTTTTGACGTTTACTAATTGAAGGAAACCAAATCCGAAATTAAAGCTAACTTAAATCTCTATATTTAAGTGGAAATCAAATCAGGCAAATATAAATTTGCTTATTCGACATGTTTGACTGGGGTATTTTTTGTTTACAACGGATTTGAGTTCCTTAAATTTGTACATGTCTGGTTTTGTCCTTGGCCGGCCGCGTGTTTGTATATTTTTGTAAATATAAATGTTTCTTTGTGTGTTTATATGTGAAGTAACTTTGACAACGGCAAATGCAAGAAGAATATGTTTGACAGTTGATGAGAAAAGGAATTGAAAATAGGATTCTAACCCCGAAACTAGACATCCACAACAAATCGGGATTGATTGAGGACAGGTTAGTAACATATTATTTTTGTCTCAGTATTTATTAGTAAACACCACAAAATCCATTATTTAAATGGTCGTCTGATTTTGGCATTTATGCCTATCTTACCTATGCATAAATAATTACACCTTCATATACCCTGCTTCCCGACCAGAGACGAATTTATAAATATTTCCCCCCTAGGCACTATCCTTAGTGCCGCCCCCTTCATAGTATGTTTCGTACCTAGGACCAGTTCAGGACCAAGTCAAGAGCTGCAAAACCCTTTCGGCCCGTGGTACGAACGCCATTTTTCACCACACTGTACAAAAATTGAGGGTTTTAAGTTGTCATTTTCACACTATAAATGCATATAAACAGTTAACACAACTACAACTTTAACCTTCCAGAGGTCGCATCACGGAAGTAACCTCCAGGGATGTTTTATTTTTCACGATTATATTATTTTGATTGGTGTCGGCAGTGTGAGTGTCACTGTACCTCACGCACCTCATTCCTAGAATCGAGTGAAGGTCAAATCTCACCCCTACTATTTTATATTTGTTAGTTTTGTTAAGTTTTGTAAGAGGCTGGAAGTAGCTTCCGTGTGCGCCCTACCGATTCTCGTACAGCCTGGAGGCAACTTCCGTGATGCGACCTCTAGTTTAGTGTGTGCGTTGATTATTGCGTGTAAACAATTACTGTAAATAATTATTTTTTTACGATTCATGGCATTATTTAGTAAGTATATAGTTTTTACAAGATGAGTGAAGAAGTTTAATTTCAAATTGCAACACTCTTAGCCATGCTGAAAGGGAGATTCACGGACGTATGTACAGAGTCATTTAGTGTTAAGATACCCATTATGTTAAATTACTTAAAACATTAGGTACTGAGAGTGGTATCTAAAACCACATTATAGGACATTGTGGTAAAATTTAAATTAACTTCTTGAATATATTCTTGTAAAAGATTTCTTCATATACTTTTATGTTAGAACATTTGATAGAATAATAGTTTAACTTTATACGAGGTGTTAGCCCGTCCTACGTACGGGAGTAGTCAGTTAAAACTGTGTATAAATCAGAACAGCTAGCTTACACGTATAAAGACAAATTTTATAGCATCCTACAGTAGAAAGAGTAATTATCAATTGAGAAAGTGTACATGCCTAGTCAACGATATCACCTTCCAATTCCATCGCATACCTGCCTCTTCCATAATCAATATCAACACAATACAATTACTCATACTATACACAATTTCCAGTAGGTCTGAATAGAAACTCCCTAAAATAAAACGAAAACGTCCAATAAAATTCACAGTACACATAATTATAACGTTGGTGTCCTGACATCATTAAACAAATCGTCCACACATATCCTTTATATCAATTTCACTGCATCAATTGCTAAATAAATAAGTGTAAACAAAGAAAAGTAAAAACAACAACATATAGTTTGTTTTGGTAAACAGCTGAGCCAAAAATAAAATAATATTCATTTAAACAAAAGAACTGGTCACATGTTGAAGGAATTTAAAACGTAAAACACGCTAGTAAAGCTAGTGACGTAATTAATTGTCTATGTTTATAATCCATGCCGTTATCAGTTCTAATATCCTTAATAATTAAACCACCCTCATTGAATCAATGTACACAGTAATTCCCCATATTCATTTATTTAAACTATAAAATATTCAGTGCCTCCAAACGTAACCACAACTAAACACACGCCAAACAACTTTTTAGATTTCATAAAAGGGTGGTTAGTCTAATTGCATTATCCTAGGTCAATTATGACGTTGTGCTCAATCTATGTCATTCATATCTGTATATCTTTGGATAAACCCGTCTGAGGTTGTGGTGGTAATTTAAAATCGTATTCCTGAGGATTCTTGATCTCCATCTTTATGACATCAATATTTCCGGGCCTAATCCAAACAAAGTTTAAGCATTCAAAAACATTAATTGCAAACAAAATGCTACCAAAATGAATTAAAAACTTGTAAAAATGGGTTGAGCAGCTCTCTTGTATTGAGCCTCGACTTGTATACATCGATGGTGTTATTTATCTCGGTGGTCTACTAATCTTACTTATTTCCTATAATCAATGACAAAATCAGAGTAAATAAAATAACCTCATAGTTCTACAGAGCATTTTTATATTTAACCAGCTGTTAGTTAAAAGAAAATTATATTACACAAAAAACCGAAGATTAGAAAAGATTTATTTAAAAAATCCTTTGAACATCCTAGTATTTTACCTATGTATATTTAAATAATATGTCATCCTCTTATCGAAGGATTGAACGTATCAATGATTAGCATTACACATAGTATAAATAAGTCAACCCTTAGTATGTCTTTTAATTTTATCCAAATGCTGAAATTGTGTTACAAACGCTGAATGTTTACAGCTGTTATGTTAAGCAAATTATTTTATGCCAAAAGCTAGTTTAGAATCTTAGCGTCGGCTGCTAGACTTTTAAAAAATTTAAACTTAATTTCTAAAAAACTGGGACCCTTAACTAAAATTATGGCTTCGACATTCCCTAGTTTTCAAAATTATCTTTCTTTCAACACAAAAATCATGAAAATCCATCGAGTGGTTGATTCAGAATCGTGAAATAAAAAAACCCACTTTCGTTTTAATATTATAGATTTATAAAATCAAAATTACGTTATTTTATAATTAAGAGTTCACTAAACACATTTTTAATGTTTAAAACTAAAAATAAAACCTAATTTGTGCACTAAAATACAAATTTTACTTCATAAATGTTTGTTTTTATTGACCTGGAAGTAACCTCCACGCGCCCTCTCCCGTTTTGAAAACCAATGCGCCCTCTGAAAGGTTAAGGTTATGTGAAGAAATAATCTAGAGGAACCAGCAAAAATATACTAATAAATAGTTGCTAGGCAGTGATGACATAAAATGCATATGGATGTTGCTTGTATATTTTATTTTATATACATTGATGTTTTAAGTAAGTAAACGAACACTGGTTTTGTGACCCTAGGGCCGTAAAAACCAAATCGGTCCTCAATGACGATGACAGCTGCCATTTCGGTCCTGGACAGCAATTCCACACAGGACAGGACACATTGGACAGCTTCCAGCCTCCAATTAACGTTTTGTAAAACGGCTAAAAACATCTTTGTGTGGTGACATTTATTATTTTTTAAATTTGAGTTTTGAGTTGAATATAAGAAATAACGACTTCGAAATTATATATTTTCACATAAATATCTTTGTAAAGTCTTCATTCTGAGTCCTTACAATTATTTAGTAATTCGACTTCCTCAAAATTTATTTAAACCACAATGTTGTTTGTCAATTATAGGTTATGTATCCAGATGACCAATAAAATAAATTATTCATTATTATTAGATGTTTGGAAATAACATTCAATTTGCCCAGGGAAAGCGAGACCCAGTCAAGATACAGAAGGTGGCCAACTTCATCGCGTGGATGGCTCGCAACTTTAGCGTTTGAAGACAAGTCTCTCATCATATATCAAGTCTGCAGTGGCCAATGGAATACACGCCATAGGTATGTTTGCTACTTAATAACTTAGTTACTAGACTTGTTGTACCAGCTAATGCAGTGTTTCCCAACCGGTGTGCCGTGGCACACTGGTGTGCCGGTAGGCCTCTGTAGGTGTGCCGCGAAATTTGAAGTAGTTAAACAATTTTTGATGTCGTAATAGAGGTGCTTAAAGTGCGGTTGCGCGTTTATGAGAACACAATCTTTTGTGTAGAATTACTTGTCAGTGTTGAATCCATGTTTCCAATTTTGAAAAGTCTGCGTCTGTTTGAAGGAATTATAAAAAAAGTACTTGTCATCCCTTGATATTTTGAACATTATTGCCACCAGGACTGATGTACGAATGATATGATAGGTTCCGTACCTTTTTATTCCGTGTCCAGTCCTTAAAATAGTCAAGGGTGACTAGTTTCGGGTCATAAATGACCCATTTTCAAACCCATGTCATCAAATTTATTGGTCCATAAATCTGATAGAAGCCTTTGTTATAAGATACAAATACACGTCATCTTGTTAATTAAGCATAAAGATCAACATAAAAAATTACATTCAACATTAAACATAAAGTTCACACATTTTTAACACAAAATACATTTAATGAAGGTAGCCGGCCACATTTATAAGGGACACACTGATGCAGGTAGCACGGCGGACACGACTGTGGTCATGATATTTTTGTCACAATATTTTTGTAGAAAAGTGTGCCGTGACTACAAACGTGTTCTAGTTAGTGTGCCCTGGACGGAAAAAGGTTGGGAAACACTGAGCTAATGTGTGACTGTTGAGTAGTCAAGTCACAGCAATATGATTACTATTGAACTGAAATAATTTACGTATATAGTATACATATAGGATTGTCACTGATTTGCCACTGGATTGTCAGTAGTGTGTTTATTCACTTTCACTATTTACTGTAAATTGTAAATACAGCTTAAACAAGGTATTATTTATTTTTTTATGGTGGGCTCTAAAATGCCCCTTTTCGCTTTTGGTTGTACTGAACTGTTCTAAGGGTAAAGAAAACCCCTGCAACAGCAATCCTGCAGTCTAAGCAAATTTCCATTTGCCCGATTGGATTTTCACTAAATATTTTCCTATTCAGACTTCCCTCATTAAGCTTATAAAACGCTTAGATATACATAATTATTTTTTTTCTGGACTCAACAAAAGTTTGTAAAGAAATTGTGAAATTTAATCTTTTGAGTGTGAAAAATTGAAAAAAAAAACCCACTTAACCCCATAAAACCCTGTTGCCATATTCCGGCCATGTTGGTTATCAAACTCGTTTTAAGAATGAATGAGGTTTTTTTAGTAAATTAAAACATAATTAACACAACTGAATTTATTGAACTCACAAATCAGACTAAACTAAAAAGTAAACAAAACATAATAATATAAACAGTCATCTGACAGATGTTATAAATAAAACATATGGACTTATTTCTTGATACATAACACTCCTCCCCCCGTTAGGTAGTCCTTCAGATATGCCGGTGGTCGACGGATACGAACAGGTCGAGGACTCATGCTCATTGAAGTGTTTTGGGAGTTTGATCTAGAGACACGTGACCGAACAGGTTGTGGACTCGTGCTCATACTAGTGGAGTCTTGAATTAAACCAGAAACGTTGAAACCAGCATCTTCTTGATGAGGGTTAATTGAACCTTCTATACCACTAAAGGAATTGCGAGATTGTTGCATCACTGATGGTCGCATTGGTTGTACGTCTGGTGTTCTCATCATAATAGGATTGCTAACCATTGATGGTGGTTGCACTGGAGTGATATGATGTGCTTCTGGTGTTCTCATTTGAATAGGATTCTGGAGTAGTGGGTGGAATGGTGGGTTTACTGGAGATTCAGGATTATCCAAGTGTGAGTTAGTAGATGCTTTTGATGTTTCTGAGCGAGGTCTCAATTGGTCAATATGACGTCGTATTTCAATGCCTTCTTTTGTTATCAAATGGTAGCTCAGCGGCCCGGTTATTCTAGTGACTTTAGCAGGAATCCACTTTGGTCCTCGCTGATTATAGTTTCTTGCAAATACGGAGTCATTTTCTTTAAATTTCCTCTGAGGTGACTGTTGGTAATCGTGAAGTGCTTTATCCAAGATTTTCTCTTCTTTGTCACTTGAAGAATAATCTGGGTGAACTCTGTCTAAGATGGTTCTAATACGCCTTCCGAACAGCAGTTCACTCGGTGACATATTAGTAGAACAATTTGGCGTTATATGAGATGAAATTAGGAACTGAGCCAATCTTTTTTGCCAATCTCCTTGAAGTATTCGTCGCAAAGAATTTTTTGTCGTTTGGACCATCCTTTCTGCCTGACCATTCGATGACGAATGGTATGGTGCAACCACGACGTGGCGGATGCCATTGCTTTCATTAAACGATCGAAATTCTTGTGAAGTGAAAGCCGACCCGTTATCAGATACTATTGTGTCTGGAACACCATGTGTTGCGAAAAGGCTTCTGAGGACCTTTATAGTTGATCTTGAATCTGTAGAAGGCACCAAAACTACTTCTAACCATTTGCTGAAAGAATCGACAACAATCAAAAACAACTTGTTTTGGAAGGGCCCAGCGAAATCTATGTGGAGACGAGACCAGGGTTGTTTAGTTTTCTCCCAGGGAAGAACTGTTGCTCTTGGAGGGTTGTGACGACTTTGTTGACATGCTTGACAAGAATTCACTATGTTTTCTATGTCTTGATCAAGTTTTGGCCACCAGAAATAGCTTCGAGCCAACGCCTTTGTTCGAACAATGCCCTCATGTCCCATGTGTAGAAGCTTCAGAGCTTGTTGCCTGAGAGTGGATGGAATGATCACCCTAGTTCCCCAAAGTAAACATTGTTTGTATTGAGAAATTGAATTTTGACGAGAAATGAAAGGCGTAAGGTTGAGATCTGAGTTATGAGTTGGCCAACCACGTTGAGTCCATAATAGTACTTTAGATAGAAGTGGATCCTTTTCTGTTTCTTTTGCTATTATATTAGCGGTGATTGGTTTAACCTCATCGGATTCAATGTATAGCACGTCATTCAAGACTTCATTTATCTCTTGATCAACAACATTGGAGGAACATGGAAGACGACTCAAACCATCAGCATTCGGAATAGAAATCCCCGGTTTGTATACAAGATCAAAGTCATATCCATTTAAAAGGATACTCCAGCGAATCATTCGAGGTGACAGTGTGTTTGGTGTTTGTTTATCCACAGTGAAAAGACCCAGAAGTGGCTTATGATCTGTTCTAATTTCAAAATGCCTCCCATATAAGTAATTGTGGAATTTTTTAACCCCTCCAATGATGGAAAGTGCTTCCCTATCTACTTGAGCATATCTTCGTTCTGACTGACTCATTGTCCTGGAATAAAACGCAATTGGAACTTCCTTTTCCCCTCGAACCTGACTAAGCACACAACCAATACCATAAGGAGATGCATCACAAGTTAGTATAAGATGGCTGGAGGGATTGTAATGAGCCAGTATACTATCGGAAGAAAGGAGCTTCTTTGAAGCATTGAAAGCAAGTTTATGTTTTTCCTCCCACCGCCATTTAACATTTTTGTCCAATAAGCGATGTAAAGGTTCTGCAACATTGGCTTTGTTGGGTAAAAAACAGTGATAGAAATTAAGTAAACCTAAAAATGCCTGCAGTTGTTCCTTGTTAGTCGGCTCAGGAGCATCTTGAATGCATTTGACTTTGTCCGGGTTAGGACGAATTCCGTCAGAGCTCACAACAAATCCCAAGAAGTCAACTGATGTAGATAACAAAGAACACTTTTCGCTTTGGAGTGTAATCCCTGCATCTCTAAAACGAGTGAATACTTGTCTTAATGTGGTAATCAATTCGTTTATTGTTCCTGCTTTAACCAAAATATCATCAAAGTAAGGGATTACATTGTCCAAGCCCGAAAGCAAACCCTCAATAAAATGTTGAAATATAGATGGAGCTGAGCTAATACCGAATTGTAGTCTTTTTGGTTTAAAAGCACCCTTGTGTGTAATTAGTGTCTGAGCTAGTGCCGACTTCTCGTCAACAACCAGTTGTTGATAAGCTTGGGCTAAATCTAACTTAGCAAAATATTTCCCTTGGTTTAAGTTTGCTAAGAGCTGAGAGATTGGTGGAATAGGGTACAGATGATCTTGGATAGCTTTGTTTAACGTTGCCTTATAATCACCGCAAATTCGTATTTTACCATTGCTTTTTACGGAAACAACAATTGGTGTGGCCCAATCCGATACCTGAACAGGTTCTAACACTCCCTGATTAACTAACTTATTCAGCTCTTCTTCTACTGGGGCCTGCAATGCATAAGGTAAAGGGCGCGCTCTTAAGTGAATTGGGTTATAATTCTGGTCAATTTTCAGTTCGATTGGAGGTCCTTTATAGCACCCTAAAGAATTTGAAAATACATCGGAAAATTCACTTTTCAGATGTTGAACATCCAGCTGAGCTTTACTAAGAACTTCAGATTCATGACAGTTGATTGAAAGTACTCCGTTTACTTCAATGTTAAGACTTTTTAGCCAATTACGCCCCAATAAACTATTTCTATTACCTTCAGTTATGACTAACGGAAGGAAACCATTGAACTTACCGTATTTCACATAAACATTAGTCTGACCTAAAACACTTACAGGTTTACCACTGTAATCCTTGAGTTTCCAAGGAGAAGGCTGCAGTTTACAGTTTTTATGAGAAATTGTATTCCATAGTTCTCCTCCTATGATAGAAACACCTGCACCAGTATCAACTTCCATTAGAACTTTGTGATTATTTATGTTGACAGTTGTATACAGTTCCGGTACTTTAGTGCAGTTAACTTCCTGGACGTATTGAGTTGTTTCGTTATTAGATTGAGGTGGAAACGTTTCTTCTTGTTCATAATTGGTTTCCTCTGACAAAACTTCATGAGCCCGCTGTCCCTTTGATCCGTGTTTTTGGCTAAAATATTCTTTGGGGCGTGGTTTCCCTCCTTTACAAACTCGTGCTAGATGCCCAATTTTCTTACAAATATTACAAGTAGTCTGAAGATGGGTACAATCCCTTCTAAAATGTCTTAGTCCACAACCAAGACAAACATTAGGTGTAACAGAGTGAGCTGGATTGTTGTTAAATGCAACAAATTTCCTGTTTGAATGGTCAATTTTATGTGCATTAGCAAAACTTGAGCTACTGAAAGAAAGTTCCTTACTTTGAGTTTGAAATAATTCATTTGACTTAGCTGCAATAACAACATCCTGAAGTTTAATGGTAGGTTCTTTCAAAATTTTATTCCTTAACTCATCACTTCTAGATCCAATCAAAATTTGCATAATTAATTCCCTATCCAAGTCTTTGAATTCACAGTTCACAGCTAATGTTCTTAGTCGAGAATAGAAAGAGTTAAACGACTCTGATTCTGCTTGATGACACTTCCTAAAATTAAATATTTCAAAAAGGAAATTTTTGGTAGGAGCGAAATAGTCAGTTAATAGTTTTATAACATTTTTGTACGTTATTTCATTAGGTTGTGGTAAACTGTCAAAAATGTAAGCCACTTCCTCACCAGCTAGATTAAGTACTAGTGCAGTTTTCCTTACATCACTGGTAATGTCTGCAGCTAAAGCATACCTCTCAAATTGCTTAATCCATGTACCCCAACGCTGTGCGACACTTGCAGGATTTGTATGGGGGTCAAAACGATCAGGCTTATTGAGATCCATTATCCAATTATCCTCGTCGCCAGTTTAGTAAATTAAAACATAATTAACACAACTGAATTTATTGAACTCACAAATCAGACTAAACTAAAAAGTAAACAAAACATAATAATATAAACAGTCATCTGACAGATGTTATAAATAAAACATATGGACTTATTTCTTGATACATAACAGTTTTACACATTTCTACCCAATTTCTTCAAAATCATATAATTTTAGCGAATTTTCCATGTATGGAATATTAGCGTACAAGTACCTATTTCCCATTTTGTCAGAGACCAAAAACACCATTCCACCAAATTCATACACGTCCAAGGTCAATTAACCTCTTATTTACTTTGTTGAACATTCATATTTTACCCCGTTTATAGAATTTGGCTTATCGTCCCATTCTAAGGAATAAGCAATTCCGTAGGTCTCATGGTAAGACGGAGACACCAGACTTTTTTGTTCTGAGGTTCCCAGATTAAAAAAAAAACATTCTTTCAAATTCATTTTTATAATATACAGCATGTCCGATAGCAGGATAATGAGCTGGTTTTGATGACATTTGTTACAAATATGTAAACCTACTTTTAGGCTATTTGAACCAGACGTTAGTAAAAGGGATTTGCAGGGTTGTATGGAGTAAAATGGAGCTTTTTATTTTTGACCCTCAAAGCAGAAATCTATGCAATTTGATTCAATACCGTAGCAGAAATCTATGCAATTTGATTCAATACCGTTTCTTAGAGCTGGAAAAAATAATATGTTTTACGTCAAACGATTACGTAGATAAGTTCTAAAACTGCATATATTTCAAATATCCAAATTTCCCTTATGAACATTCAGTAAATTATTGTATGTTTCCTAGGTTGCAGGATGTATATTAACAAAATTAGGCAAATTTATTTCATCCTTGGAGCGAATAATATTTCATTAAGTAACACACCTTATTACCTTGCCTGTAGAAGCTAACCTATGTATTCATTAAACTATGTATTATAAAATACGTAATAAATCTGAGATTTTAACAAAATATTTTAGTGGAAATTTTAATTTGCTTAGTCTGCAGCGAGGGTAATTGATGTGGTGGTAGTGTGGGGTCAATTTTATGTTTAATTTTTTCAAATTTTTAAATGAACATTTGTTTATTTTCATATGAAAAGTAAATGTGAGTCAAGGAAAGCAAAAGATCAATCTAACATAAAGGTTTTATTTGACAGAAAATTAATTACAACATAAGGATGGGAACAATCATGTTGTGCCAAATAAAAAACTTCAATGAAGAGGTAAAGAGGGAAAAGCATCAGCGGCGCAACCTTGGATTGGGTCTACCTTACAGCAATGTGTAGACCATTCCTGGCCTGGAGTAAAACAAGATCACCGCTGGAGTAACCTGAAAACCAGATCAAGTATAAAGCGGTATGTCAGTAGAATAAAATTACTAAAGAGGGCAGTGGGGGATAAAGGAAGTACTAGGTAGAGCAGCGTTAGGTGAAGATGGAGCCAGTAGGGCAAGATAGGGTACAGCTAGGGCCAGTAGGGCAGAGTAGGGTACAGCTGGGGGCGAGCAGGGCCACTAGAGCAGGGTAGGGTAGGGTACAGTCAGGGCCAGTAGATCAGGGTAGGGTACAGATAGAGCCAGTAGGGCAGGGTAATGCTAGGGCCAGTATAGCAGGCTAGGGTCCAGCTGGGGTTGAGCAGAACAGGGTAGGGGTACAGCCAGGGCAGCAGGACAGGGTAGGGTACAGCCACGGCAGCAGGACAGGGTAGGGTACAGCCACGGCCAGCAGGGCAGGATAGGGTATGGTATAGCCAGGGCCAGCTGGGCAGTGTAGGGTACAGCAAGAGCCAGCAGGGCAGCGTAGGGTAGGGTACAGCCGGGGGCGAGCAGGGCAGGGTAGGGTACAGCCAGGGCCACTAGAGCAGGGTATGGTAGGGTACAGCTAGCGCCACTAGAGCAGGGTAGGGTAGGGTACAGCTAGCGCCACTAGAGCAGGGTAGGGTAGGGTACAGCTAGCGCCACTAGAGCAGGGTAGGGTAGGGTACAGCCAGGGCCACTAGAGCAGGGTAGGGTAGGGTACAGCTAGCGCCACTAGAGCAGGGTAGGTACAGCCAGGGCCGGTATAGCAGAATAGGGTACAGCTGGGGGCGAGCAGGGCAGGGTAGGGTACAGCTAGGGCCAGTATAGCAGGCTAGGGTGTAGCCAGGGCCAGCGTAGGGCCACAAGAGCAGGGTAGGTACAGCCTAGGGTAAGCAGGGCAGGGTACAGCTAGGGCCAGCAGGGCAGGGTAGCCTACCCTGTACCCTACCCTGCTCTGCTCGCCCCCAGCTGTACCCTATTCTGCTATACCGGCCCTGGCTGTACCTACCCTGCTCTAGTGGCGCTAGCTGTACCCTACCCTAGGTACACGAACATTAAAACACCCTAGGGTAGGGTACAGCCAGGGCCGTTAGAGCAGGGTAGGGTACAGCCAGGGCCAGCAGGTCAGGGTAGGGTACAGCTAGGGCCAGTAGGGCAGGGCAGGGTACAGCTAGGGCCACTAGAGCAGGGTAGGTACAGCCAGGGCCGGTATAGCAGGCTAGGATACAGCTGGGGGCGAGCAGGGCAGGGTAGGGTACAGCCGGGGGCAAGCAGGGCAGGGCTGGGTATAGCTCGGGGCGAGCAGGGCAGGGTAGGGTACAGTCGGGGGCGAGCAGGGCAGCGTAGGGGTACAGCTAGGGCCACTAGAGCAGGGTAGGTACAGCCAGGGCCAGTATAGCAGGCTAGGGTACAGCTAGGGGCGAGCAGGGCAGGGTAGGGGACAGCTAGGGCGAGCAGGGCAGGGTAGGGTACAGATAGGGCCAGTATAGCAGGCTAGGGTGTAGCCAAGGCCAGCGTAGGGTACAGCCAGGGCCACCAGAGCAGGGTAGGGTAGGGTACAGCCAGGGCCAGCAGGTCAGGGTAGGGTACAGCTAGGGCCAGTAGGGCAGGGTAGGGTACAGCTAGGGCCAGTAGGGCAGGGTAGGGTTCAGCTAGGGCCAGTAGATCAGGATAGGGTACAGCTAGGGCCAGTAGGGCAGGGTAGGGTACAGCCAGGGGCAAGCAGGGCAGGGCAGGGGTATAGCCAGGGCCAGCAGGGCAGCGTAGGGTACAGCTAGGGCCAGTAGGGCAGGGTAGGGTACAGCTAGGGCCAGTAGGATAGGGTACAGCTCGGGGCGAGCAGGGCAGGGTAGGATACAGCCGGGGGCGAGCAGGGCAGGGTAGGGTACAGCTAGGGCCAGTAGGGCAGGGTAGGGTACAGCTAGGGCCAGCAGGGCAAAGTAGGGTATAGCCAGGGCCAGCAGGGCAGGGTAGGGTATAGCCAGTGCCAGTAGGGTAGGTTAGGGTACAGCCAGGTCCACTAGAACAGGGTAAGGTAGGGTACAGCCAGGCCAGTATAGCAGGCTAGGGTACAGCTAGGGGCGAGCAGGGCAGGGTAGGGTACAGCCAGGGCCACTAGAGCAGGGTATGGTAGGGTACAGCTAGCGCCACTAGAGCAGGGTAGGGTAGGGTACAGCTAGCGCCACTAGAGCAGGGAAGGGTAGGGTTTAGCTAGGGCCAGTATAGCAGGCTAGGGTGTAGCCAGGGCCAGCGTAGGGCAACAAGAGCAGGGTAGGTACAGCCTAGGGCAAGCAGGGCAGGGTACAGCTAGGGCCAGCAGGGCAGGGTAGCCTACCCTGTACCCTACCCTGCTCTGCTCGCCCCCAGCTGTACCCTATTCTGCTATACCGGCCCTGGCTGTACCTACCCTGCTCTAGTGGCGCTAGCTGTACCCTACCCTAGGCTAGGGTAGGGTACAGCCAGGGCCACTAGAGCAGGGTAGGGTACAGCCAGGGCCAGCAGGTCAGGGTAGGGTACAGCTAGGGCCAGTAGGGCAGGGCAGGGCCAGCAGGGCAGGTGTATAGCCAGTGCCAGCAGGACAGGTAGGGTACAGCCAGGGCCAGTAGATCAGGGTAGGGTACAGCTAGGGCCAGTAGTGCAGGGTAGGGACAGCCAGGGCCAGTATAGCAGGCTAGGGTACAGCTGGGGCCGAGCAGGGCAGGGTAGGGTACAGAATGGGGCAAGCAGGGCAGGGTATAGCCAGGGGCGAGCAGAGCAGGGTAGGGTACAGCTAGGGCCAGTATAGCAGGGTAGGGTTCAGCTAGGGCCAGTAGGGCAGGGTAGGGTACAGCCGGGGGAAAGCAGGGCAGGGCTGGGTATAGCCAGGGGCGAGCAGGGCAGCGTAGGGGTACAGCTAGAGCCACTAGAGCAGGGTAGGTACAGCCAGGGCCAGTATAGCAGGCTAGGGTACAGCTGGGGGCGAGCAGGGCAGGGTAGGGTACAGCTAGCGCCACTAGAGCAGGGTAGGTACAGCCAGGGCCGGTATAGCAGGCTAGGGTACAGCTGGGGGCGAGCAGGGCAGGGTAGGGTACAGCCGGGGGCAAGCAGGGCAGGGCTGGGTATAGCTCGGGGCGAGCAGGGCAGGGTAGGGTACAGTCGGGGGCGAGCAGGGCAGCGTAGGGGTACAGCTAGGGCCACTAGAGCAGGGTAGGTACAGCCAGGGCCAGTATAGCAGGCTAGGGTACAGCTGGTGGCGAGCAGGGCAGGGTAGGGGACAGCTAGGGCGAGCAGGGCAGGGTAGGATACAGCTAGGGCCATTATAGCAGGCGAGGGTAGGGTACAGCCAGGGCCAGCAGTTCAGGGTAGGGTACAGCTAGGGCCAGCAGGGCAGGATAGGGTACAGCCGGGGGCGGCCAGGGCAGGGTAGGGTTCAGCTAGGGCCAGTAGGGCAGGGTAGGGTACAGCTGGGGGCGAGCAGGGCAGGGTAGGGTATAGCCAGTGCCAGCAGGGCTGGTTAGGGTACAGCCAGGGCCACTAGAGCAGGGTTAGGTAGGGTACAGCCAGGGCCAGTAGATCAGGGTAGCGTACAGCTAGGGCCAGTAGTGCAGGGTAGGGACAGCCAGGGCCAGTATAGCAGGCTAGGGTACAGCTGGGGGCGAGCAGGGCAGGATAGGGTAGGGTACAGCCAGGGCCAGTATAGCAGGGTTGGGTAGGGTACAGATAGGGCCAGTATAGCAGGCTAGGGTGTAGCCAGGGCCAGCGTAGGGTATAGCGCCACTAGAGCAGGGTAGGTACAGCCAGGGCCGGTATAGCAGGCTAGGGTACAGCTGGGGGCGAGCAGGGCAGGGTAGGGTACAGCCGGGGGCAAGCAGGGCAGGGCTGGGTATAGCTCGGGGCGAGCAGGGCAGGGTAGGGTACAGTCGGGGGCGAGCAGGGCAGCGTAGGGGTACAGCTAGGGCCACTAGAGCAGGGTAGGTACAGCCAGGGCCAGTATAGCAGGCTAGGGTACAGCTGGTGGCGAGCAGGGCAGGGTAGGGGACAGCTAGGGCGAGCAGGGCAGGGTAGGATACAGCTAGGGCCATTATAGCAGGCGAGGGTAGGGTACAGCCAGGGCCAGCAGTTCAGGGTAGGGTACAGCTAGGGCCAGCAGGGCAGGATAGGGTACAGCCGGGGGCGGCCAGGGCAGGGTAGGGTTCAGCTAGGGCCAGTAGGGCAGGGTAGGGTACAGCTGGGGGCGAGCAGGGCAGGGTAGGGTATAGCCAGTGCCAGCAGGGCTGGTTAGGGTACAGCCAGGGCCACTAGAGCAGGGTTAGGTAGGGTACAGCCAGGGCCAGTAGATCAGGGTAGCGTACAGCTAGGGCCAGTAGTGCAGGGTAGGGACAGCCAGGGCCAGTATAGCAGGGTAGGGTAGGGTACAGATAGGGCCAGTATAGCAGGCTAGGGTGTAGCCAGGGCCAGCGTAGGGTACAGCCAGGGCCACCAGAGCAGGGTAGGGTAGGGTACAGCCAGGGCCAGTAGGGCAGGGTAGGGTACAGCTAGGGCCAGTAGGGCAGGGTAGGGTTCAGCTAGGGCCAGTAGATCAGGATAGGGTACAGCTAGGGCCAGTAGGGCAGGGTAGGGTACAGCCAGGGGCAAGCAGGGCAGGGCAGGGGTATAGCCAGGGCCAGCAGGGCAGCGTAGGGTACAGCTAGGGCCAGTAGGGCAGGGTAGGGTACAGCTAGGGCCAGTAGGATAGGGTACAGCTCGGGGCGAGATGGGCAGGGTAGGATACAGCCGGGGGCGAGCAGGGCAGGGTAGGGTACAGCTAGGGCCAGTAGGGCAGGGTAGGGTACAGCTAGGGCCAGCAGGGCAGGGTAGGGTATAGCCAGGGCCAGCAGGGCAGTGTAAGGTATAGCCAGTGCCAGCAGGGCAGGTTAGGGTACAGCCAGGTCCACTAGAACAGGGCAAGGTAGGGTACAGCCAGGCCAGTATAGCAGGCTAGGGTACAGCTGGGGGCGAGCAGGGCAGGGTAGGGTACAGCCAGGGCCACTAGAGCAGGGTATGGTAGGGTACAGCTAGCGCCACTAGAGCAGGGTAGGGTAGGGTACAGCTAGCGCCACTAGAGCAGGGCAGGGTAGGGTACAGCTAGGGCCAGTATAGCAGGCTAGGGTGTAGCCAGGGCCAGCGTAGGGCCACAAGAGCAGGGTAGGTACAGCCTAGGGCAAGCAGGGCAGGGTACAGCTAGGGCCAGCAGGGCAGGGTAGCCTACCCTGTACCCTACCCTGCTCTGCTCGCCCCCAGCTGTACCCTATTCTGCTATACCGGCCCTGGCTGTACCTACCCTGCTCTAGTGGCGCTAGCTGTACCCTACCCTAGGCTAGGGTAGGGTACAGCCAGGGCCACTAGAGCAGGGGCCAGCAGGTCAGGGTAGGGTACAGCTAGGGCCAGTGGGGCAGGGCAGGGTACAGCTAGGGCCAGCAGGGCAGGTTAGGGTATAGCCAGTGCCAGCAGGGCAGGTAGGGTACAGCCAGGGCCAGTAGATCAGGGTAGAGTACAGCTAGGGCCAGTAGTGCAGGGTAGGGACAGCCAGGGCCAGTATAGCAGGCTAGGGTACAGCTGGGGCCGAGCAGGGCAGGGTAGAGTACAGAATGGGGCAAGCAGGGCAGGGTATAGCCAGGGGCGAGAAGGGCAGGGTAGGGTACAGCCGGGGGCGAGCAGAGCAGGGTAGGGTACAGCTAGGGCCAGTATAGCAGGGTAGGGTTCAGCTAGGGCCAGTAGGGCAGGGTAGGGTACAACCGGGGGCAAGCAGGGCGGGGCTGGGTATAGCCAGGGGCGAGCAGGGCAGCGTAGGGGTACAGCTAGGGCCACTAGAGCAGGGTAGGTACAGCCAGGGCCAGTAGGATAGGGTACAGCTCGGGGCGAGCAGGGCAGGGTAGGGGACAGCTAGGGCGAGCAGGGCAGGGTAGGATACAGCTAGGGCCATTATAGCAGGCGAGGGTAGGGTACAGCCAGGGCCAGCAGTTCAGGGTAGGGTACAGCTAGGGCCAGCAGGGCAGGATAGGGTACAGCCGGGGGCGGCCAGGGCAGGGTAGGGTTCAGCTAGGGCCAGTAGGGCAGGGTAGGGTACAGCTGGGGGCGAGCAGGGCAGGGTAGGGTATAGCCAGTGCCAGCAGGGCTGGTTAGGGTACAGCCAGGGCCACTAGAGCAGGGTTAGGTAGGGTACAGCCAGGGCCAGTAGATCAGGGTAGCGTACAGCTAGGGCCAGTAGTGCAGGGTAGGGACAGCCAGGGCCAGTATAGCAGGGTAGGGTAGGGTACAGATAGGGCCAGTATAGCAGGCTAGGGTGTAGCCAGGGCCAGCGTAGGGTACAGCCAGGGCCACCAGAGCAGGGTAGGGTAGGGTACAGCCAGGGCCAGTAGGGCAGGGTAGGGTACAGCTAGGGCCAGTAGGGCAGGGTAGGGTTCAGCTAGGGCCAGTAGATCAGGATAGGGTACAGCTAGGGCCAGTAGGGCAGGGTAGGGTACAGCCAGGGGCAAGCAGGGCAGGGCAGGGGTATAGCCAGGGCCAGCAGGGCAGCGTAGGGTACAGCTAGGGCCAGTAGGGCAGGGTAGGGTACAGCTAGGGCCAGTAGGATAGGGTACAGCTCGGGGCGAGATGGGCAGGGTAGGATACAGCCGGGGGCGAGCAGGGCAGGGTAGGGTACAGCTAGGGCCAGTAGGGCAGGGTAGGGTACAGCTAGGGCCAGCAGGGCAGGGTAGGGTATAGCCAGGGCCAGCAGGGCAGTGTAAGGTATAGCCAGTGCCAGCAGGGCAGGTTAGGGTACAGCCAGGTCCACTAGAACAGGGCAAGGTAGGGTACAGCCAGGCCAGTATAGCAGGCTAGGGTACAGCTGGGGGCGAGCAGGGCAGGGTAGGGTACAGCCAGGGCCACTAGAGCAGGGTATGGTAGGGTACAGCTAGCGCCACTAGAGCAGGGTAGGGTAGGGTACAGCTAGCGCCACTAGAGCAGGGCAGGGTAGGGTACAGCTAGGGCCAGTATAGCAGGCTAGGGTGTAGCCAGGGCCAGCGTAGGGCCACAAGAGCAGGGTAGGTACAGCCTAGGGCAAGCAGGGCAGGGTACAGCTAGGGCCAGCAGGGCAGGGTAGCCTACCCTGTACCCTACCCTGCTCTGCTCGCCCCCAGCTGTACCCTATTCTGCTATACCGGCCCTGGCTGTACCTACCCTGCTCTAGTGGCGCTAGCTGTACCCTACCCTAGGCTAGGGTAGGGTACAGCCAGGGCCACTAGAGCAGGGGCCAGCAGGTCAGGGTAGGGTACAGCTAGGGCCAGTGGGGCAGGGCAGGGTACAGCTAGGGCCAGCAGGGCAGGTTAGGGTATAGCCAGTGCCAGCAGGGCAGGTAGGGTACAGCCAGGGCCAGTAGATCAGGGTAGAGTACAGCTAGGGCCAGTAGTGCAGGGTAGGGACAGCCAGGGCCAGTATAGCAGGCTAGGGTACAGCTGGGGCCGAGCAGGGCAGGGTAGAGTACAGAATGGGGCAAGCAGGGCAGGGTATAGCCAGGGGCGAGAAGGGCAGGGTAGGGTACAGCCGGGGGCGAGCAGAGCAGGGTAGGGTACAGCTAGGGCCAGTATAGCAGGCTAGGGTGTAGCCAGGGCCAGCGTAGGGCAACAAGAGCAGGGTAGGTACAGCCTAGGGCAAGCAGGGCAGGGTACAGCTAGGGCCAGCAGGGCAGGGTAGCCTACCCTGTACCCTACCCTGCTCTGCTCGCCCCCAGCTGTACCCTATTCTGCTATACCGGCCCTGGCTGTACCTACCCTGCTCTAGTGGCGCTAGCTGTACCCTACCCTAGGCTAGGGTAGGGTACAGCCAGGGCCACTAGAGCAGGGTAGGGTACAGCCAGGGCCAGCAGGTCAGGGTAGGGTACAGCTAGGGCCAGTAGGGCAGGGCAGGGCCAGCAGGGCAGGTGTATAGCCAGTGCCAGCAGGACAGGTAGGGTACAGCCAGGGCCAGTAGATCAGGGTAGGGTACAGCTAGGGCCAGTAGTGCAGGGTAGGGACAGCCAGGGCCAGTATAGCAGGCTAGGGTACAGCTGGGGCCGAGCAGGGCAGGGTAGGGTACAGAATGGGGCAAGCAGGGCAGGGTATAGCCAGGGGCGAGCAGAGCAGGGTAGGGTACAGCTAGGGCCAGTATAGCAGGGTAGGGTTCAGCTAGGGCCAGTAGGGCAGGGTAGGGTACAGCCGGGGGAAAGCAGGGCAGGGCTGGGTATAGCCAGGGGCGAGCAGGGCAGCGTAGGGGTACAGCTAGAGCCACTAGAGCAGGGTAGGTACAGCCAGGGCCAGTATAGCAGGCTAGGGTACAGCTGGGGGCGAGCAGGGCAGGGTAGGGTACAGCTAGCGCCACTAGAGCAGGGTAGGTACAGCCAGGGCCGGTATAGCAGGCTAGGGTACAGCTGGGGGCGAGCAGGGCAGGGTAGGGTACAGCCGGGGGCAAGCAGGGCAGGGCTGGGTATAGCTCGGGGCGAGCAGGGCAGGGTAGGGTACAGTCGGGGGCGAGCAGGGCAGCGTAGGGGTACAGCTAGGGCCACTAGAGCAGGGTAGGTACAGCCAGGGCCAGTATAGCAGGCTAGGGTACAGCTGGTGGCGAGCAGGGCAGGGTAGGGGACAGCTAGGGCGAGCAGGGCAGGGTAGGATACAGCTAGGGCCATTATAGCAGGCGAGGGTAGGGTACAGCCAGGGCCAGCAGTTCAGGGTAGGGTACAGCTAGGGCCAGCAGGGCAGGATAGGGTACAGCCGGGGGCGGCCAGGGCAGGGTAGGGTTCAGCTAGGGCCAGTAGGGCAGGGTAGGGTACAGCTGGGGGCGAGCAGGGCAGGGTAGGGTATAGCCAGTGCCAGCAGGGCTGGTTAGGGTACAGCCAGGGCCACTAGAGCAGGGTTAGGTAGGGTACAGCCAGGGCCAGTAGATCAGGGTAGCGTACAGCTAGGGCCAGTAGTGCAGGGTAGGGACAGCCAGGGCCAGTATAGCAGGCTAGGGTACAGCTGGGGGCGAGCAGGGCAGGATAGGGTAGGGTACAGCCAGGGCCAGTATAGCAGGGTTGGGTAGGGTACAGATAGGGCCAGTATAGCAGGCTAGGGTGTAGCCAGGGCCAGCGTAGGGTATAGCGCCACTAGAGCAGGGTAGGTACAGCCAGGGCCGGTATAGCAGGCTAGGGTACAGCTGGGGGCGAGCAGGGCAGGGTAGGGTACAGCCGGGGGCAAGCAGGGCAGGGCTGGGTATAGCTCGGGGCGAGCAGGGCAGGGTAGGGTACAGTCGGGGGCGAGCAGGGCAGCGTAGGGGTACAGCTAGGGCCACTAGAGCAGGGTAGGTACAGCCAGGGCCAGTATAGCAGGCTAGGGTACAGCTGGTGGCGAGCAGGGCAGGGTAGGGGACAGCTAGGGCGAGCAGGGCAGGGTAGGATACAGCTAGGGCCATTATAGCAGGCGAGGGTAGGGTACAGCCAGGGCCAGCAGTTCAGGGTAGGGTACAGCTAGGGCCAGCAGGGCAGGATAGGGTACAGCCGGGGGCGGCCAGGGCAGGGTAGGGTTCAGCTAGGGCCAGTAGGGCAGGGTAGGGTACAGCTGGGGGCGAGCAGGGCAGGGTAGGGTATAGCCAGTGCCAGCAGGGCTGGTTAGGGTACAGCCAGGGCCACTAGAGCAGGGTTAGGTAGGGTACAGCCAGGGCCAGTAGATCAGGGTAGCGTACAGCTAGGGCCAGTAGTGCAGGGTAGGGACAGCCAGGGCCAGTATAGCAGGGTAGGGTAGGGTACAGATAGGGCCAGTATAGCAGGCTAGGGTGTAGCCAGGGCCAGCGTAGGGTACAGCCAGGGCCACCAGAGCAGGGTAGGGTAGGGTACAGCCAGGGCCAGTAGGGCAGGGTAGGGTACAGCTAGGGCCAGTAGGGCAGGGTAGGGTTCAGCTAGGGCCAGTAGATCAGGATAGGGTACAGCTAGGGCCAGTAGGGCAGGGTAGGGTACAGCCAGGGGCAAGCAGGGCAGGGCAGGGGTATAGCCAGGGCCAGCAGGGCAGCGTAGGGTACAGCTAGGGCCAGTAGGGCAGGGTAGGGTACAGCTAGGGCCAGTAGGATAGGGTACAGCTCGGGGCGAGATGGGCAGGGTAGGATACAGCCGGGGGCGAGCAGGGCAGGGTAGGGTACAGCTAGGGCCAGTAGGGCAGGGTAGGGTACAGCTAGGGCCAGCAGGGCAGGGTAGGGTATAGCCAGGGCCAGCAGGGCAGTGTAAGGTATAGCCAGTGCCAGCAGGGCAGGTTAGGGTACAGCCAGGTCCACTAGAACAGGGCAAGGTAGGGTACAGCCAGGCCAGTATAGCAGGCTAGGGTACAGCTGGGGGCGAGCAGGGCAGGGTAGGGTACAGCCAGGGCCACTAGAGCAGGGTATGGTAGGGTACAGCTAGCGCCACTAGAGCAGGGTAGGGTAGGGTACAGCTAGCGCCACTAGAGCAGGGCAGGGTAGGGTACAGCTAGGGCCAGTATAGCAGGCTAGGGTGTAGCCAGGGCCAGCGTAGGGCCACAAGAGCAGGGTAGGTACAGCCTAGGGCAAGCAGGGCAGGGTACAGCTAGGGCCAGCAGGGCAGGGTAGCCTACCCTGTACCCTACCCTGCTCTGCTCGCCCCCAGCTGTACCCTATTCTGCTATACCGGCCCTGGCTGTACCTACCCTGCTCTAGTGGCGCTAGCTGTACCCTACCCTAGGCTAGGGTAGGGTACAGCCAGGGCCACTAGAGCAGGGGCCAGCAGGTCAGGGTAGGGTACAGCTAGGGCCAGTGGGGCAGGGCAGGGTACAGCTAGGGCCAGCAGGGCAGGTTAGGGTATAGCCAGTGCCAGCAGGGCAGGTAGGGTACAGCCAGGGCCAGTAGATCAGGGTAGAGTACAGCTAGGGCCAGTAGTGCAGGGTAGGGACAGCCAGGGCCAGTATAGCAGGCTAGGGTACAGCTGGGGCCGAGCAGGGCAGGGTAGAGTACAGAATGGGGCAAGCAGGGCAGGGTATAGCCAGGGGCGAGAAGGGCAGGGTAGGGTACAGCCGGGGGCGAGCAGAGCAGGGTAGGGTACAGCTAGGGCCAGTATAGCAGGGTAGGGTTCAGCTAGGGCCAGTAGGGCAGGGTAGGGTACAACCGGGGGCAAGCAGGGCGGGGCTGGGTATAGCCAGGGGCGAGCAGGGCAGCGTAGGGGTACAGCTAGGGCCACTAGAGCAGGGTAGGTACAGCCAGGGCCAGTATAGCAGGCTAGGGTACAGCTGGGGGCGAGCAGGGCAGGGTAGGGTACAGCTAGCGCCACTAGAGCAGGGTAGGTACAGCCAGGGCCGGTATAGCAGGCTAGGGTACAGCTGGGGGCGAGCAGGGCAGGGTAGGGTACAGCCGGGGGCAAGCAGGGCAGGGCTGGGTATAGCTCGGGGCGAGCAGGGCAGGGTAGGGTACAGTCGGGGGCGAGCAGGGCAGCGTAGGGGTACAGCTAGGGCCACTAGAGCAGGGTAGGTACAGCCAGGGCCAGTTTAGCAGGCTAGGGTACAGCTGGGGGCGAGCAGGGCAGGGAAGGGTACAGCTAGGGCCAGTAGATCAGGTTAGGGTACAGCTAGGGCCAGTAGGGCAGGGAAGGGTACAGCTAGGGCCAGTAGGGCAGGGTAGGGTACAGTAGGGTACAGCTAGGGCCACTAGAGCAGGGTAGGGTAGGGTACAGCTAGGGCCAGTATAGCAGGCTAGGGTGTAGCCAGGGCCAGCGTAGGGTACAGCTAGGGCCACAAGAGCAGGGTAATTACAGCCTGGGGCAAGCAGGGCAGGGTACAGCTAGGGCCAGTATAGCAGGCGAGGGTGTAGCCAGGGCCAGCGTAGGGCCACAAGAGCAGGGTAGGTACAGCCTAGGGCAAGCAGGGCAGGGTACAGCTAGGGCCAGCAGGGCAGGGTAGCCTACCCTGTACCCTACCCTGCTCTGCTCGCCCCCAGCTGTACCCTATTCTGCTATACCGGCCCTGGCTGTACCTACCCTGCTCTAGTGGCGCTAGCTGTACCCTACCCTAGGCTAGGGTAGGGTACAGCCAGGGCCATTAGAGCAGGGTAGGGTACAGCCAGGGCCAGCAGGTCAGGGTAGGGTACAGCTAGGGCCAGTAGGGCAGGGCAGGGTACAGCTAGGGCCAGCAGGGCAGGTTAGGGTATAGCCAGTGCCAGCAGGACAGGTAGGGTACAGCCAGGGCCAGTAGATCAGGCTATGGTAAAGCTGGGGCCGAGCAGGGCAGGGTAGGGTACAGAATGGGGCAAGCAGGGCAGGGTAGGGTAGCCCTGCCCGACTGGCCGTAGCTGAACCCTACCCTGCTATACTGGCCCTAGCTGTACCCTACCCTGCTTGCCCCAGGCTGTACCCTACCCTACCCTGCTATACTGGCCCTAGCTGTACCCTACCCTGCTCTGCTCGCCCCCGGCTGTACCCTAGCCTGCTATACCGGCCCTGGCTGTACCTTCCCTGCCCTACTGGCCCTAGCTGTACCCTAACCTGATCGACTGGCCCTAGCTGTACCATTCCCTGCCCTACTGGCCCTAGCTGTACCCTATCCTGATCCACTGGCCCTAGCTGTACCCTGACCTGCTGGCCCTGGCTGTACCCTACGCTGGCCCTGGCTACACCCTAGCCTGCTATACTGGCCCTAGCTGTACCCTACCCTACCCTGCTCTAGTGGCCCTGGCTGTACCCTACCCTAGCCTGCTATACTGGCCCTAGCTGTACCCTACCCTGCTCTGCTGTACCCTGGGCAAGCAGGGCAGGGCAGGGTATAGCCAGGGGCGAGCAGGGCAGGGAAGGGTACAGCCGGGGGCAAGCAGGGCAGGGCTGGGTATAGCCAGGGGTGAGCAGGGCAGCGGTATACCCAGCCCTGCCCTGCTTGCCCCCAGCTGTACCCTATCCTGCCCTGCTGGCCCTAGCTGTACCCTACCCTGCCCTACTCGCCCTTAGCTGTACCCTAGTCGCTATACTGGCCCTGGCTGTACCAACCCTGCTCTAGTGGCGCTAGCTGTACCCTACCCTGCCCTGCTCGCTCCCAGCTGTACATTAGCCTGCTATACTGGCCCTGGCTGTACCTACCCTGCTCTAGTGGCCCTAGCTGTACCCCTACGCTGCCCTGCTCGCCCCTGGCTATAACCTGCCCTGCCCTGCTCGCCCCTGGCTATACCCTGCCCTGCTCGCCCCTGGCTATACCCTGCCCTGCCCTGCTTGCCCCCGGCTGTACCCTACCCTACCCTGCTCTAGTGGCCCTGGCTCTTCCCTACCCTAGCCTGCTTTACTGGCCCTAGCTGTATCCTACCCTGCCCTGCTCGCCCTAGCTGTCCCCTACCCTGCCCTGCTCGCCCCCAGCTGTACCCTAGCCTGCTATACTGGCCCTGGCTGTACCTACCCTGCTCTAGTGGCCCTAGCTGTACCCCTACGCATCCCTGCTCGCTCCTGGCTATACCCAGCCCTGCCCGACTGGCCCTAGCTGAACCCTACCCTGCTATACTGGCCCTAGCTGTACCCTACCCTGCTTGCCCCAGGCTGTACCCTACCCTACCCTGCTATACTGGCCCTAGCTGTACCCTACCCTGCCCTGCTCGCCCCCGGCTGTACCCTAGCCTGCTATACCGGCCCTGGCTGTACCTTCCCTGCCCTACTGGCCCTAGCTGTACCCTAACCTGATCTACTGGCCCTAGCTGTACCCTTCCCTGCCCTACTGGCCCTAGCTGTACCCTATCCTGATCCACTGGCCCTAGCTGTACCCTACCCTGACCTGCTGGCCCTAGCTGTACCCTACCCTGACCTGCTGGCCCTGGCTGTACCCTACCCTACCCTGCTCTAGTGGCCCTGGCTGTACCCTACGCTGGCCCTGGCTACACCCTAGCCTGCTATACTGGCCCTAGCTGTACCCTACCCTGCCCTGCTCGCCCACGGCTGTACCCTATCATGCTATACCGGCCCTGGCTGTACCTTCCCTGCCCTACTGGCCCTAGCTGTACCCTAACCTGCTTGCCCCAGGCTGTACCCTACCCTTCCCTGCTATACTGGCCCTAGCTGTACCCTACCCTGCCCTGCTCGCCCACGGCTGTACCCTATCCTGCTATACCGGCCCTGGCTGTACCTTCCCTGCCCTACTGGCCCTGGCTGTACCAGGGAAGGGTACAGCCGGGGGCAAGCAGGGCAGGGCTGGGTATAGCCAGGGGTGAGCAGGGCAGCGGTATACCCAGCCCTGCCCTGCTTGCCCCCGGCTGTACCCTACCCTGCCCGACTGGCCCTAGCTGAACCCTACTCTCTATACTGGCCCTAGCTGTACCCTACCCTGCTCTGCTCGCCCCCGGCTGTACCCTTCCCTTCCCTGCTCGCCCCTGGTTATACCCTGCCCTGCCCTGCTTGCCCCTGGCTGTACCCTACCCTACCCTGCTATACTGGCCCTAGCTGTACCCTACCCTGCTCTGCTCGCCCCCGGCTGTACCCTTCCCTGACCTGCTGGCCCTGGCTGTACCCTACCCTACCCTGCTCTAGTGGCCCTGGCTATACCCTACCCTGCCCTGCTCGCCCCCGGCTGTACCCTAGCCTGCTATACCGGCCCTGGCTGTACCTTCCCTGCCCTACTGGCCCTAGCTGTACCCTAACCTGATCTACTGGCCCTAGCTGTACCCTTCCCTGCCCTACTGGCCCTAGCTGTACCCTATCCTGATCCACTGGCCCTAGCTGTACCCTACCCTGACCTGCTGGCCCTAGCTGTACCCTACCCTGACCTGCTGGCCCTGGCTGTACCCTACCCTACCCTGCTCTAGTGGCCCTGGCTGTACCCTACGCTGGCCCTGGCTACACCCTAGCCTGCTATACTGGCCCTAGCTGTACCCTACCCTACCCTGCTCTAGTGGCCCTGGCTGTACCCTACCCTAGCCTGCTATACTGGCCCTAGCTGTACCGTACCCTGCTCTGCTCGCCCCCGGCTGTACCCTTCCCTGCCCTGCTCGCCCCTGGTTATACCCTGCCCTGCCCTGCTTGCCCCTGGCTGTACCCTACCCTACCCTGCTATACTGGCCCTAGCTGTACCCTACCCTGATCCACTGGCCCTAGCTGTACCCTACCCTGACCTGCTGGCCCTAGCTGTACCCTACCCTGACCTGCTGGCCCTAGCTGTATCCTACCCTGCCCTGCTCGCCCTAGCTGTCCCCTACCCTGCCCTGCTCGCCCCCAGCTGTACCCTAGCCTGCTATACTGGCCCTGGCTGTACCTACCCTGCTCTAGTGGCCCTAGCTGTACCCCTACGCATCCCTGCTCGCTCCTGGCTATACCCAGCCCTGCCCGACTGGCCCTAGCTGAACCCTACCCTGCTATACTGGCCCTAGCTGTACCCTACCCTGCTTGCCCCAGGCTGTACCCTACCCTACCCTGCTATACTGGCCCTAGCTGTACCCTACCCTGCCCTGCTCGCCCCCGGCTGTACCCTAGCCTGCTATACCGGCCCTGGCTGTACCTTCCCTGCCCTACTGGCCCTAGCTGTACCCTACCCTGACCTGCTGGCCCTAGCTGTACCCTACCCTGACCTGCTGGCCCTGGCTGTACCCTACCCTACCCTGCTCTAGTGGCCCTGGCTGTATCCTACGCTGGCCCTGGCTACACCCTAGCCTGCTATACTGGCCCTAGCTGTACCCTACCCTACCCTGCTCTAGTGGCCCTGGCTGTACCCTACCCTAGCCTGCTATACTGGCCCTAGCTGTACCCTACCCTGCTCTGCTCGCCCCCGGCTGTACCCTTCCCTGCCCTGCTCGCCCCTGGTTATACCCTGCCCTGCCCTGCTTGCCCCTGGCTGTACCCTACCCTACCCTGCTATACTGGCCCTAGCTGTACAGCAGAGCAGGGTAGGGTACAGCTAGGGCCAGTATAGCAGGCTAGGGTAGGGTACAGCCAGGGCCACTAGAGCAGGGTAGGGTAGGGTACAGCTAGGGCCAGTATAGCAGGCTAGGGTGTAGCCAGGGCCAGCGTAGGGTACAGCCAGTGCCACTAGAGCAGGGTAGGGTAGGGTACAGACAGGGCCAGCAGGTCAGGGTAGGGTACAGCTAGGGCCAGTGGATCAGGATAGGGTACAGCTAGGGCCAGTAGGGCAGGGAAGGTACAGCCAGGGCCGGTATAGCAGGCTAGGGTACAGCCGGGGGCGAGTACCCTACCCTGCTCTGCTCGCCCCCGGCTGTACCCTACCCTACCCTGCTCTAGTGGCCCTGGCTGTACCCTACGCTGGCCCTGGCTACACCCTAGCCTGCTATACTGGCCCTAGCTGTACCCTACCCTACCCTGCTCTAGTGGCCCTGGCTGTACCCTACCCTAGCCTGCTATACTGGCCCTAGCTGTACCCTACCCTGCTCTGCTCGCCCCCGGCTGTACCCTTCCCTGCCCTGCTCGCCCCTGGTTATACCCTGCCCTGCCCTGCTTGCCCCTGGCTGTACCCTACCCTACCCTGCTATACTGGCCCTAGCTGTACAGCAGAGCAGGGTAGGGTACAGCTAGGGCCAGTATAGCAGGCTAGGGTAGGGTACAGCCAGGGCCACTAGAGCAGGGTAGGGTAGGGTACAGCTAGGGCCAGTATAGCAGGCTAGGGTGTAGCCAGGGCCAGCGTAGGGTACAGCCAGTGCCACTAGAGCAGGGTAGGGTAGGGTACAGACAGGGCCAGCAGGTCAGGGTAGGGTACAGCTAGGGCCAGTGGATCAGGATAGGGTACAGCTAGGGCCAGTAGGGCAGGGAAGGTACAGCCAGGGCCGGTATAGCAGGCTAGGGTACAGCCGGGGGCGAGTACCCTACCCTGCTCTGCTCGCCCCCGGCTGTACCCTTCCCTGACCTGCTGGCCCTGGCTGTACCCTACCCTACCCTGCTCTAGTGGCCCTGGCTATACCCTACCCTGCCCTGCTCGCCCCCGGCTGTACCCTAGCCTGCTATACCGGCCCTGGCTGTACCTTCCCTGCCCTACTGGCCCTAGCTGTACCCTATCCTGATCCACTGGCCCTAGCTGTACCCTACCCTGACCTGCTGGCCCTGTCTGTACCCTACCCTACCCTGCTCTAGTGGCACTGGCTGTACCCTACGCTGGCCCTGGCTACACCCTAGCCTGCTATACTGGCCCTAGCTGTACCCTACCCTACCCTGCTCTAGTGGCCCTGGCTGTACCCTACCCTGTTCTAGTGGCCCTGGCTGTACCCTAACCTGCCCTGCTGGCACTGGCTATACCCTACCCTGCCCTGCTGGCCCCGGCTGTACCCTTCCCTGCCCTGCTCGCCCCTGGCTATAACCTGCCCTGCCCTGCTCGCCCCTGGCTATACCCTGCCCTGCCCTGCTTGCCCCCGGCTGTACCCTACCCTACCCTGCTCTAGTGGCCCTGGCTGTACCCTACCCTAGCCTGCTATACTGGCCCTAACTGTATCCTACCCTGCCCTGCTCGCCCTAGCTGTCCCCTACCCTGCCCTGCTCGCCCCCAGCTGTACCCTAGCCTGCTATACTGGCCCTGGCTGTACCTACCCTGCTCTAGTGGCCCTAGCTGTACCCCTACGCATCCCTGCTCGCCCCTGGCTATACCCAGCCCTGCCCGACTGGCCCTAGCTGAACCCTACCCTGCTATACTGGCCCTAGCTGTACCCTACCCTGCTTGCCCCAGGCTGTACCCTACCCTACCCTGCTATACTGGCCCTAGCTGTACCCTACCCTGCCCTGCTCGCCCCCGGCTGTACCCTAGCCTGCTATACCGGCCCTGGCTGTACCTTCCCTGCCCTACTGGCCCTAGCTGTACCCTAACCTGATCTACTGGCCCTAGCTGTACCCTTCCCTGCCCTACTGGCCCTAGCTGTACCCTATCCTGATCCACTGGCCCTAGCTGTACCCTACCCTGACCTGCTGGCCCTGGCTGTACCCTACCCTACCCTGCTCTAGTGGCCCTGGCTGTACCCTACGCTGGCCCTGGCTACACCCTAGCCTGCTATACTGGCCCTAGCTGTACCCTACCCTACCCTGCTCTAGTGGCCCTGGCTGTACCCTACCCTAGCCTGCTATACTGGCCCTAGCTGTACCCTACCCTGCTCTGCTCGCCCCCGGCTGTACCCTTCCCTGCCCTGCTCGCCCCTGGTTATACCCTGCCCTGCCCTGCTTGCCCCTGGCTGTACCCTACCCTACCCATCTATACTGGCCCTAGCTGTACCCTACCCTGCTCTGCTCGCCCCCGGCTGTACCCTTTCCTGACCTGCTGGCCCTGGCTGTACCCTACCCTACCCTGCTCTAGTGGCCCTGGCTATACCCTACCCTGCCCTGCTCGCCCCCGGCTGTACTCTAGCCTGCTATACCGGCCCTGGCTGTACCTTCCCTGCCCTACTGGCCCTAGCTGTACCCTATCCTGATCCACTGGCCCTAGCTGTACCCTACCCTGCTCTGCTGTACCCTGGGCAAGCAGGGCAGGGCAGGGTATAGCCAGGGGCGAGCAGGGCAGGGAAGGGTACAGCCGGGGGCAAGCAGGGCAGGGCTGGGTATAGCCAGGGGTGAGCAGGGCAGCGGTATACCCAGCCCTGCCCTGCTTGCCCCCGGCTGTACCCTACCCTGCCCGACTGGCCCTAGCTGAACCCTACTCTCTATACTGGCCCTAGCTGTACCCTACCCTGCTCTGCTCGCCCTAGCTGAACCCTACCCTGCCCTGCCCGCCCCCGGCTGTACCCTATCCTGCCCTACTGGCCCTAGCTGTACCCTACCCTGCTCTGCTCGCCCTAGCTGAACCCTACCCTGCCCTGCCCGCCCCCGGCTGTACCCTACCCTGCTCTGCTCGCCCTAGCTGAACCCTACCCTGCCCTGCCCGCCCCCGGCTGTACCCTATCCTGCCCTGCTGGCCCTAGCTGTACCCTACCCTGCCCTACTCGCCCCTAGCTGTACCCTAGTCGCTATACTGGCCCTGGCTGTACCAACCCTGCTCTAGTGGCGCTAGCTGTACCCTACCCTGCCCTGCTCGCTCCCAGCTGTACATTAGCCTGCTATACTGGCCCTGGCTGTACCTACCCTGCTCTAGTGGCCCTAGCTGTACCCCTACGCTGCCCTGCTCGCCCCTGGCTATAACCTGCCCTGCCCTGCTCGCCCCTGGCTATACCCTGCCCTGCTCGCCCCTGGCTATACCCTGCCCTGCCCTGCTTGCCCCCGGCTGTACCCTACCCTACCCTGCTCTAGTGGCCCTGGCTCTTCCCTACCCTAGCCTGCTATACTGGCCCTAGCTGTATCCTACCCTGCCCTGCTCGCCCTAGCTGTCCCCTACCCTGCCCTGCTCGCCCCCAGCTGTACCCTAGCCTGCTATACTGGCCCTGGCTGTACCTACCCTGCTCTAGTGGCCCTTGCTGTACCCCTACGCATCCCTGCTCGCTCCTGGCTATACCCAGCCCTGCCCGACTGGCCCTAGCTGAACCCTACCCTGCTATACTGGCCCTAGCTGTACCCTACCCTGCTTGCCCCAGGCTGTACCCTACCCTACCCTGCTATACTGGCCCTAGCTGTACCCTACCCTGCTTGCCCCAGGCTGTACCCTACCCTACCCTGCTATACTGGCCCTAGCTGTACCCTACCCTGCCCTGCTCGCCCCCGGCTGTACCCTAGCCTGCTATACCGGCCCTGGCTGTACCTTCCCTGCCCTACTGGCCCTAGCTGTACCCTAACCTGATCTACTGGCCCTAGCTGTACCCTTCCCTGCCCTACTGGCCCTAGCTGTACCCCTACGCTGCCCTGCTCGCCCCTGGCTATAACCTGCCCTGCCCTGCTCGCCCCTGGCTATACCCTGCCCTGCTCGCCCCTGGCTATACCCTGCCCTGCCCTGCTTGCCCCCGGCTGTACCCTACCCTACCCTGCTCTAGTGGCCCTGGCTCTTCCCTACCCTAGCCTGCTATACTGGCCCTAGCTGTATCCTACACTGGCCCTAGCTGTACCCTGCTCTAGTGGCCCTGGCTGTACCCTACCCTAGCCTGCTATACTAACCCTAGCTGTACCCTACCCTGCTCTGCTGTACCCTGGGCAAGCAGGGCAGGGCAGGGTATAGCCAGGGGCGAGCAGGGCAGGGAAGGGTACAGAAGGGGGCAAGCAGGGCAGGGCTGGGTATAGCCAGGGGTGAGCAGGGCAGCGGTATACCCAGCCCTGCCCTGCTTGCCCCCGGCTGTACCCTACCCTGCCCGACTGGCCCTAGCTGAACCCTACTCTCTATACTGGCCCTAGCTGTACCCTACCCTGCTCTGCTCGCCCTAGCTGAACCCTACCCTGCCCTGCCCGCCCCCGGCTGTACCCTATCCTGCCCTGCTGGCCCTAGCTGTACCCTACCCTGCCCTACTCGCCCCTAGCTGTACCCTAGTCGCTATACTGGCCCTGGCTGTACCAACCCTGCTCTAGTGGCGCTAGCTGTACCCTACCCTGCCCTGCTCGCTCCCAGCTGTACATTAGCCTGCTATACTGGCCCTGGCTGTACCTACCCTGCTCTAGTGGCCCTAGCTGTACCCCTACGCTGCCCTGCTCGCCCCTGGCTATACCCAGCCCTGCCCTGCTTGCCCCTGGCTGAACCCTACCCTGCTATACTGGCCCTAGCTGTACCCTACCCTGCACTACTGGCCCTGGCTGTCCCTACCCTGCACTACTGGCCCTAGCTGTACCCTACCCTGATCTACTGGCCCTGGCTGTACCCTACCCTGTTCTAGTGGCCCTGGCTGTACCCTAACCTGCCCTGCTGGCACTGGCTATACCCTACCCTGCCCTGCTGGCCCCGGCTGTACCCTTCCCTGCCCTGCTCGCCCCTGGCTATAACCTGCCCTGCCCTGCTCGCCCCTGGCTATACCCTGCCCTGCCCTGCTTGCCCCCGGCTGTACCCTAGCCTGCTATACTGGCCCTAGCTGTATCCTACCCTGCCCTGCTCGCCCTAGCTGTCCCCTACCCTGCCCTGCTCGCCCCCAGCTGTACCCTAGCCTGCTATACTGGCCCTGGCTGTACCTACCCTGCTCTAGTGGCCCTAGCTGTACCCCTACGCATCCCTGCTTGCCCCCGGCTGTACCCTACCCTGCCCGACTGGCCCTAGCTGAACCCTACTCTCTATACTGGCCCTAGCTGTACCCTACCCTGCTCTGCTCGCCCTAGCTGAACCCTACCCTGCCCTGCCCGCCCCCGGCTGTACCCTATCCTGCCCTGCTGGCCCTAGCTGTACCCTACCCTGCCCTACTCGCCCCCGGCTGTACCCTATCCTGCCCTGCTGGCCCTAGCTGTACCCTACCCTGCCCTACTCGCCCCTAGCTGTACCCTAGTCGCTATACTGGCCCTGGCTGTACCAACCCTGCTCTAGTGGCGCTAGCTGTACCCTACCCTGCCCTGCTCGCTCCCAGCTGTACATTAGCCTGCTATACTGGCCCTGGCTGTACCTACCCTGCTCTAGTGGTGAGCAGGGGTGAGCAGGGCAGCGGTATACCCAGCCCTGCCCTGCTTGCCCCCGGCTGTACCCTACCCTGCCCGACTGGCCCTAGCTGAACCCTACTCTCTATACTGGCCCTAGCTGTACCCTACCCTGCTCTGCTCGCCCTAGCTGAACCCTACCCTGCCCTGCCCGCCCCCGGCTGTACCCTATCCTGCCCTGCTGGCCCTAGCTGTACCCTACCCTGCCCTACTCGCCCCCGGCTGTACCCTATCCTGCCCTGCTGGCCCTAGCTGTACCCTACCCTGCCCTACTCGCCCCTAGCTGTACCCTAGTCGCTATACTGGCCCTGGCTGTACCAACCCTGCTCTAGTGGCGCTAGCTGTACCCTACCCTGCCCTGCTCGCTCCCAGCTGTACATTAGCCTGCTATACTGGCCCTGGCTGTACCTACCCTGCTCTAGTGGCCCTAGCTGTACCCCTACGCTGCCCTGCTCGCCCCTGGCTATAACCTGCCCTGCCCTGCTCGCCCCTGGCTATACCCTGCCCTGCTCGCCCCTGGCTATACCCTGCCCTGCCCTGCTTGCCCCCGGCTGTACCCTACCCTACCCTGCTCTAGTGGCCCTGGCTCTTCCCTACCCTAGCCTGCTATACTGGCCCTAGCTGTATCCTACCCTGCCCTGCTCGCCCTAGCTGTCCCCTACCCTGCCCTGCTCGCCCCCAGCTGTACCCTAGCCTGCTATACTGGCCCTGGCTGTACCTACCCTGCTCTAGTGGCCCTAGCTGTACCCCTACGCATCCCTGCTCGCTCCTGGCTATACCCAGCCCTGCCCGACTGGCCCTAGCTGAACCCTACCCTGCTATACTGGCCCTAGCTGTACCCTACCCTGCTTGCCCCAGGCTGTACCCTACCCTACCCTGCTATACTGGCCCTAGCTGTACCCTACCCTGCCCTGCTCGCCCCCGGCTGTACCCTAGCCTGCTATACCGGCCCTGGCTGTACCTTCCCTGCCCTACTGGCCCTAGCTGTACCCTAACCTGATCTACTGGCCCTAGCTGTACCCTTCCCTGCCCTACTGGCCCTAGCTGTACCCTATCCTGATCCACTGGCCCTAGCTGTACCCTGCTCTAGTGGCCCTGGCTGTACCCTACCCTAGCCTGCTATACTGGCCCTAGCTGTACCCTACCCTGCTCTGCTGTACCCTGGGCAAGCAGGGCAGGGCAGGGTATAGCCAGGGGCGAGCAGGGCAGGGAAGGGTACAGAAGGGGGCAAGCAGGGCAGGGCTGGGTATAGCCAGGGGTGAGCAGGGCAGCGGTATACCCAGCCCTGCCCTGCTTGCCCCCGGCTGTACCCTACCCTGCCCGACTGGCCCTAGCTGAACCCTACTCTCTATACTGGCCCTAGCTGTACCCTACCCTGCTCTGCTCGCCCTAGCTGAACCCTACCCTGCCCTGCCCGCCCCCGGCTGTACCCTATCCTGCCCTGCTGGCCCTAGCTGTACCCTACCCTGCCCTACTCGCCCCTAGCTGTACCCTAGTCGCTATACTGGCCCTGGCTGTACCAACCCTGCTCTAGTGGCGCTAGCTGTACCCTACCCTGCCCTGCTCGCTCCCAGCTGTACATTAGCCTGCTATACTGGCCCTGGCTGTACCTACCCTGCTCTAGTGGCCCTAGCTGTACCCCTACGCTGCCCTGCTCGCCCATGGCTATACCCAGCCCTGCCCTGCTTGCCCCTGGCTGAACCCTACCCTGCTATACTGGCCCTAGCTGTACCCTACCCTGCACTACTGGCCCTGGCTGTCCCTACCCTGCACTACTGGCCCTAGCTGTACCCTACCCTGATCTACTGGCCCTGGCTGTACCCTACCCTGTTCTAGTGGCCCTGGCTGTACCCTAACCTGCCCTGCTGGCACTGGCTATACCCTACCCTGCCCTGCTGGCCCCGGCTGTACCCTTCCCTGCCCTGCTCGCCCCTGGCTATAACCTGCCCTGCCCTGCTCGCCCCTGGCTATACCCTGCCCTGCCCTGCTTGCCCCCGGCTGTACCCTACCCTACCCTGCTCTAGTGGCCCTGGCTGTACCCTACCCTAGCCTGCTATACTGGCCCTAGCTGTATCCTACCCTGCCCTGCTCGCCCTAGCTGTCCCCTACCCTGCCCTGCTCGCCCCCAGCTGTACCCTAGCCTGCTATACTGGCCCTGGCTGTACCTACCCTGCCTGCTCGCTCCCAGCTGTACATTAGCCTGCTATACTGGCCCTGGCTGTACCTACCCTGCTCTAGTGGCCCTAGCTGTACCCCTACGCTGCCCTGCTCGCCCCTGGCTATACCCAGCCCTGCCCTGCTTGCCCCTGGCTGAACCCTACCCTGCTATACTGGCCCTAGCTGTACCCTACCCTGCACTACTGGCCCTGGCTGTCCCTACCCTGCACTACTGGCCCTAGCTGTACCCTACCCTGATCTACTGGCCCTGGCTGTACCCTACCCTGTTCTAGTGGCCCTGGCTGTACCCTAACCTGCCCTGCTGGCACTGGCTATACCCTACCCTGCCCTGCTGGCCCCGGCTGTACCCTTCCCTGCCCTGCTCGCCCCTGGCTATAACCTGCCCTGCCCTGCTCGCCCCTGGCTATACCCTGCCCTGCCCTGCTTGCCCCCGGCTGTACCCTACCCTACCCTGCTCTAGTGGCCCTGGCTGTACCCTACCCTAGCCTGCTATACTGGCCCTAGCTGTATCCTACCCTGCCCTGCTCGCCCTAGCTGTCCCCTACCCTGCCCTGCTCGCCCCCAGCTGTACCCTAGCCTGCTATACTGGCCCTGGCTGTACCTACCCTGCTCTAGTGGCCCTAGCTGTACCCCTACGCATCCCTGCTCGCCCCTGGCTATACCCAGCCCTGCCCGACTGGCCCTAGCTGAACCCTACCCTGCTATACTGGCCCCTAGCTGTACCCTAGTCGCTATACTGGCCCTGGCTGTACCAACCCTGCTCTAGTGGCGCTAGCTGTACCCTACCCTGCCCTGCTCGCTCCCAGCTGTACATTAGCCTGCTATACTGGCCCTGGCTGTACCTACCCTGCTCTAGTGGCCCTAGCTGTACCCCTACGCTGCCCTGCTCGCCCCTGGCTATAACCTGCCCTGCCCTGCTCGCCCCTGGCTATACCCTGCCCTGCTCGCCCCTGGCTATACCCTGCCCTGCCCTGCTTGCCCCCGGCTGTACCCTACCCTACCCTGCTCTAGTGGCCCTGGCTCTTCCCTACCCTAGCCTGCTATACTGGCCCTAGCTGTATCCTACCCTGCCCTGCTCGCCCTAGCTGTCCCCTACCCTGCCCTGCTCGCCCCCAGCTGTACCCTAGCCTGCTATACTGGCCCTGGCTGTACCTACCCTGCTCTAGTGGCCCTAGCTGTACCCCTACGCATCCCTGCTCGCTCCTGGCTATACCCAGCCCTGCCCGACTGGCCCTAGCTGAACCCTACCCTGCTATACTGGCCCTAGCTGTACCCTACCCTGCTTGCCCCAGGCTGTACCCTACCCTACCCTGCTATACTGGCCCTAGCTGTACCCTACCCTGCCCTGCTCGCCCCCGGCTGTACCCTAGCCTGCTATACCGGCCCTGGCTGTACCTTCCCTGCCCTACTGGCCCTAGCTGTACCCTAACCTGATCTACTGGCCCTAGCTGTACCCTTCCCTGCCCTACTGGCCCTAGCTGTACCCTATCCTGATCCACTGGCCCTAGCTGTACCCTGCTCTAGTGGCCCTGGCTGTACCCTACCCTAGCCTGCTATACTGGCCCTAGCTGTACCCTACCCTGCTCTGCTGTACCCTGGGCAAGCAGGGCAGGGCAGGGTATAGCCAGGGGCGAGCAGGGCAGGGAAGGGTACAGAAGGGGGCAAGCAGGGCAGGGCTGGGTATAGCCAGGGGTGAGCAGGGCAGCGGTATACCCAGCCCTGCCCTGCTTGCCCCCGGCTGTACCCTACCCTGCCCGACTGGCCCTAGCTGAACCCTACTCTCTATACTGGCCCTAGCTGTACCCTACCCTGCTCTGCTCGCCCTAGCTGAACCCTACCCTGCCCTGCCCGCCCCCGGCTGTACCCTATCCTGCCCTGCTGGCCCTAGCTGTACCCTACCCTGCCCTACTCGCCCCTAGCTGTACCCTAGTCGCTATACTGGCCCTGGCTGTACCAACCCTGCTCTAGTGGCGCTAGCTGTACCCTACCCTGCCCTGCTCGCTCCCAGCTGTACATTAGCCTGCTATACTGGCCCTGGCTGTACCTACCCTGCTCTAGTGGCCCTAGCTGTACCCCTACGCTGCCCTGCTCGCCCATGGCTATACCCAGCCCTGCCCTGCTTGCCCCTGGCTGAACCCTACCCTGCTATACTGGCCCTAGCTGTACCCTACCCTGCACTACTGGCCCTGGCTGTCCCTACCCTGCACTACTGGCCCTAGCTGTACCCTACCCTGATCTACTGGCCCTGGCTGTACCCTACCCTGTTCTAGTGGCCCTGGCTGTACCCTAACCTGCCCTGCTGGCACTGGCTATACCCTACCCTGCCCTGCTGGCCCCGGCTGTACCCTTCCCTGCCCTGCTCGCCCCTGGCTATAACCTGCCCTGCCCTGCTCGCCCCTGGCTATACCCTGCCCTGCCCTGCTTGCCCCCGGCTGTACCCTACCCTACCCTGCTCTAGTGGCCCTGGCTGTACCCTACCCTAGCCTGCTATACTGGCCCTAGCTGTATCCTACCCTGCCCTGCTCGCCCTAGCTGTCCCCTACCCTGCCCTGCTCGCCCCCAGCTGTACCCTAGCCTGCTATACTGGCCCTGGCTGTACCTACCCTGCCTGCTCGCTCCCAGCTGTACATTAGCCTGCTATACTGGCCCTGGCTGTACCTACCCTGCTCTAGTGGCCCTAGCTGTACCCCTACGCTGCCCTGCTCGCCCCTGGCTATACCCAGCCCTGCCCTGCTTGCCCCTGGCTGAACCCTACCCTGCTATACTGGCCCTAGCTGTACCCTACCCTGCACTACTGGCCCTGGCTGTCCCTACCCTGCACTACTGGCCCTAGCTGTACCCTACCCTGATCTACTGGCCCTGGCTGTACCCTACCCTGTTCTAGTGGCCCTGGCTGTACCCTAACCTGCCCTGCTGGCACTGGCTATACCCTACCCTGCCCTGCTGGCCCCGGCTGTACCCTTCCCTGCCCTGCTCGCCCCTGGCTATAACCTGCCCTGCCCTGCTCGCCCCTGGCTATACCCTGCCCTGCCCTGCTTGCCCCCGGCTGTACCCTACCCTACCCTGCTCTAGTGGCCCTGGCTGTACCCTACCCTAGCCTGCTATACTGGCCCTAGCTGTATCCTACCCTGCCCTGCTCGCCCTAGCTGTCCCCTACCCTGCCCTGCTCGCCCCCAGCTGTACCCTAGCCTGCTATACTGGCCCTGGCTGTACCTACCCTGCTCTAGTGGCCCTAGCTGTACCCCTACGCATCCCTGCTCGCCCCTGGCTATACCCAGCCCTGCCCGACTGGCCCTAGCTGAACCCTACCCTGCTATACTGGCCCTAGCTGTACCCTACCCTGCTTGCCCCAGGCTGTACCCTACCCTACCCTGCTATACTGGCCCTGGCTGTACCCTACCCTACCCTGCTCTAGTGGCCCTGGCTGTACCCTACGCTGGCCCTGGCTACACCCTAGCCTGCTATACTGGCCCTAGCTGTACCCTACCCTACCCTGCTCTAGTGGCCCTGGCTGTACCCTACCCTGATCTACTGGCCCTGGCTGTACCCTACCCTGCTCTAGTGGCGCTAGCTGTACCCTACCCTGCCCTGCTCGCTCCCAGCTGTACATTAGCCTGCTATACTGGCCCTGGCTGTACCTACCCTGCTCTAGTGGCCCTAGCTGTACCCCTACGCTGCCCTGCTCGCCCCTGGCTATAACCTGCCCTGCCCTGCTCGCCCCTGGCTATACCCTGCCCTGCTCGCCCCTGGCTATACCCTGCCCTGCCCTGCTTGCCCCCGGCTGTACCCTACCCTACCCTGCTCTAGTGGCCCTGGCTCTTCCCTACCCTAGCCTGCTATACTGGCCCTAGCTGTATCCTACCCTGCCCTGCTCGCCCTAGCTGTCCCCTACCCTGCCCTGCTCGCCCCCAGCTGTACCCTAGCCTGCTATACTGGCCCTGGCTGTACCTACCCTGCTCTAGTGGCCCTAGCTGTACCCCTACGCATCCCTGCTCGCTCCTGGCTATACCCAGCCCTGCCCGACTGGCCCTAGCTGAACCCTACCCTGCTATACTGGCCCTAGCTGTACCCTACCCTGCTTGCCCCAGGCTGTACCCTACCCTACCCTGCTATACCGGCCCTGGCTGTACCTTCCCTGCCCTACTGGCCCTAGCTGTACCCTAACCTGATCTACTGGCCCTAGCTGTACCATTCCCTGCCCTACTGGCCCTAGCTGTACCCTGACCTGCTGGCCCTGGCTGTACCCTACGCTGGCCCTGGCTACACCCTAGCCTGCTATACTGGCCCTAGCTGTACCCTACACTACCCTGCTCTAGTGGCCCTGGCTGTACCCTACCCTAGCCTGCTATACTGGCCCTAGCTGTACCCTACCCTGCTCTGCTGTACCCTCGGCAAGCAGGGCAGGGCAGGGTATAGCCAGGGGCGAGCAGGGCAGGGAAGGGTACAGCCGGGGGCAAGCAGGGCAGGGCTGGGTATAGCCAGGGGTGAGCAGGGCAGCGGTATACCCAGCCCTGCCCTGCTTGCCCCCGGCTGTACCCTACCCTGCCCGACTGGCCCTAGCTGAACCCTACTCTCTATACTGGCCCTAGCTGTACCCTACCCTGCTCTGCTCGCCCTAGCTGAACCCTACCCTGCCCTGCCCGCCCCCGGCTGTACCCTATCCTGCCCTGCTGGCCCTAGCTGTACCCTACCCTGCCCTACCCTGCCCTACTCGCCCCTAGCTGTACCCTAGTCGCTATACTGGCCCTGGCTGTACCAACCCTGCTCTAGTGGCGCTAGCTGTACCCTACCCTGCCCTGCTCGCTCCCAGCTGTACATTAGCCTGCTATACTGGCCCTGGCTGTACCTACCCTGCTCTAGTGGCCCTAGCTGTACTCCTACGCTGCCCTGCTCGCCCCTGGCCTACCCTAGCCTGCTATACTGGCCCTAGCTGTACCCTACCCTGCTCTGCTCGCCCCCGGCTGTACCCTTCCCTGCCCTGCTCGCCCCTGGCTGTACCCTTCCCTGCCCTGCTCGCCCCTGGCTATACCCAGCCCTGCCCTGCTTGCCCCTGGCTGTACCCTACCCTGCCCTGCTCTAGTGGCCCTGGCTGTACCCTATGCTGGCCCTGGCTACACCCTAGCCTGCTATACTGGCCCTAGCTGTACCCTACCCTACCCTGCTTTAGTGGCCCTGGCTGTACCCTACCCTAGCCTGCTATACTGGCCCTAGCTGTACCCTACCCTGCTCTGCTCGCCCCCGGCTGTACCCTTCCCTGCCCTGCTCGCCCCTGGCTATACCCTGCCCTGCCCTGCTTGCCCCTGGCTGTACCCTACCCTACCCTGCTATACTGGCCCTAGCTGTACCCTACCCTGCCCTGCTAGCCCCCGGCTGTACCCTAGTCGCTATACCGGCCCTGGCTGTACCTACCCTGCTCTAGTGGCGCTAGCTGTACCCTACCCTGCCCTGCTCGCCCCCAGCTGTACATTAGCCTGCTATACTGGCCCTGGCTGTACCTACCCTGCTCTAGTGGCCCTACCTGTACCCCTACGCTGCCCTGCTCGCCCCTGGCTATACCCAGCCCTGCCCTGCTTGCCCCCGGTTGTACCCTACCCTGACCGACTGGCCCTAGCTGTACCCTTCCCTGCCCTACTGGCCCTAGCTGTACCCTACGCTGCCCTGATGGCCCTGGCTATACCCCTGCCCTGCCCTGCTTGCCCCTGGCTGTACCCTACCCTGATCTACTGGCCCTAGCTGTACCCTACCCTGCCCTACTGGCCCTAGCTGTACCCTACCCTGCCCTACTGGCCCTAGCTGTACCCTACCCTGACCTGCTGGCCCTGGCTGTACCCTACCCTACCCTGCTCTAGTGGCCCTGGCTGTACCCTACGCTGGCCCTGGCTACACCCTAGCCTGCTATACTGGCCCTAGCTGTACCCTACCCTGCTCTAGTGGCCCTGGCTGTACACCCTGCTATACTGGCCCTAGCTGTACCCTACCCTGCTTGAACCAGGCTGTACCTACCCTGCTCTTGTGGCCTTAGCTGTACCCTACCCTACCCTACTGGCCCTAGCTGTACCCTAACCTGATCTACTGGCCCTAGCTGTACCCTTCCCTGCCCTACTGGCCCTAGCTGTACCCTATCCTAATCTACTGGCCCTAGCTGTACCCTACCCTACCCTGCTCTAGAGGCCCTGGCTGTACCCTACCCTAGCCTGCTATACTGGCCCTAGCTGTACCCTACCCTGCTCTGCTCGCCCCCGGCTGTACCCTTCCCTGCCCTGCTCGCCCCTGGCTATACCCTGCCCTGCCCTGCTTGCCCCCGGCTGTACCCTACCCTACCCTGCTCTAGTGGCCCTTGCTGTACCCTACCCTAGCCTGCTATACTGGCCCTAGCTGTATCCTACCCTGCCCTGCTCGCCCTAGCTGTCCCCTACCCTGCCCTGCTCGCCCCCAGCTGTACCCTAGCCTGCTATACTGGCCCTGGCTGTACCTACCCTGCTCTAGTGGCGCTAGCTGTACCCCTACGCATCCCTGCTCGCCCCTGGCTATACCCAGCCCTGCCCGACTGGCCCTAGCTGAACCCTACCCTGCTATACTGGCCCTAGCTGTACCCTACCCTGCTTGCCCCAGGCTGAACCCTACCCTGCTATACTGGCCCTGGCTGTACCCTACCCTACCCTGCTCTAGTGGCCCTGGCTGTACCCTACCCTAGCCTGCTATACTGGCCCTAGCTGTACCCTACCCTGCTCTGCTGTACCCTGGGCAAGCAGGGCAGGGCAGGGTATAGCCAGGGGCGAGCAGGGCAGGGAAGGGTACAGCCGGGGGCAAGCAGGGCAGGGCTGGGTATAGCCAGGGGTGAGCAGGGCAGCGGTATACCCAGCCCTGCCCTGCTTGCCCCCGGCTGTACCCTACCCTGCCCGACTGGCCCTAGCTGAACCCTACTCTCTATACTGGCCCTAGCTGTACCCTACCCTGCTCTGCTCGCCCCCGGCTGTACCCTTCCCTGCCCTGCTCGCCCCTGGCTATACCCTGCCCTGCCCTGCTTGCCCCTGGCTGTACCCTACCCTACCCTGCTATACTGGCCCTAGCTGTACCCTACCCTGCCCTGCTCGCCCCCGGCTGTACCCTAGCCTGCTATACCGGCCCTGGCTGTACCTTCCCTGCCCTACTGGCCCTAGCTGTACCCTAACCTGATCTACTGGCCCTAGCTGTACCATTCCCTGCCCTACTGGCCCTAGCTGTACCCTATCCTGATCCACTGGCCCTAGCTGTACCCTGACCTGCTGGCCCTGGCTGTACCCTACGCTGGCCCTGGCTACACCCTAGCCTGCTATACTGGCCCTAGCTGTACCCTACCCTACCCTGCTCTAGTGGCCCTGGCTGTACCCTACCCTAGCCTGCTATACTGGCCCTAGCTGTACCCTACCCTGCTCTGCTGTACCCTGGGCAAGCAGGGCAGGGCAGGGTATAGCCAGGGGCGAGCAGGGCAGGGAAGGGTACAGCCGGGGGCAAGCAGGGCAGGGCTGGGTATAGCCAGGGGTGAGCAGGGCAGCGGTATACCCAGCCCTGCCCTGCTTGCCCCCGGCTGTACTCTACCCTGCCCGACTGGCCCTAGCTGAACCCTACTCTCTATACTGGCCCTAGCTGTACCCTACCCTGCTCTGCTCGCCCTAGCTGAACCCTACCCTGCCCTGCCCGCCCCCGGCTGTACCCTATCCTGCCCTGCTGGCCCTAGCTGTACCCTACCCTGCCCTACTCGCCCCTAGCTGTACCCTAGTCGCTATACTGGCCCTGGCTGTACCAACCCTGCTCTAGTGGCGCTAGCTGTACCCTACCCTGCCCTGCTCGCTCCCAGCTGTACATTAGCCTGCTATACTGGCCCTGGCTGTACCCCTACGCTGCCCTGCTCGCCCCTGGCTATACCCAGCCCTGCCCTGCTTGCCCCTGGCTGTACCCTACCCTGCCCTACTGGCCCTAGCTGAACCCTACCCTGCTATACTGGCCCTAGCTGTACCCTACCCTGCACTACTGGCCCTGGCTGTCCCTACCCTGCACTACTGGCCCTAGCTGTACCCTACCCTGATCTACTGGCCCTGGCTGTACCCTAACCTGCCCTGCTGGCACTGGCTATACCCTACCCTGCCCTACTGGCCCCGGCTGTACCCTTCCCTGCCCTGCTCGCCCCTGGCTATAACCTGCCCTGCCCTGCTCGCCCCTGGCTATACCCTGCCCTGCCCTGCTTGCCCCCGGCTGTACCCTACCCTACCCTGCTCTAGTGGCCCTGGCTGTACCCTACCCTAGCCTGCTATACTGGCCCTAACTGTATCCTACCCTGCCCTGCTCGCCCTAGCTGTCCCCTACCCTGCCCTGCTCGCCCCCAGCTGTACCCTAGCCTGCTATACTGGCCCTGGCTGTACCTACCCTGCTCTAGTGGCCCTAGCTGTACCCCTACGCATCCCTGCTCGCCCCTGGCTATACCCAGCCCTGCCCGACTGGCCCTAGCTGAACCCTACCCTGCTATACTGGCCCTAGCTGTACCCTACCCTGCTTGCCCCAGGCTGTACCCTACCCTACCCTGCTATACTGGCCCTAGCTGTACCCTACCCTGCCCTGCTCGCCCCCGGCTGTACCCTAGCCTGCTATACCGGCCCTGGCTGTACCTTCCCTGCCCTACTGGCCCTAGCTGTACCCTAGCCTGCTATACCGGCCCTGGCTGTACCTTCCCTGCCCTACTGGCCCTAGCTGTACCCTATCCTGATCCACTGGCCCTAGCTGTACCCTACCCTGACCTGCTGGCCCTGGCTGTACCCTACCCTACCCTGCTCTAGTGGCACTGGCTGTACCCTACGCTGGCCCTGGCTACACCCTAGCCTGCTATACTGGCCCTAGCTGTACCCTACCCTACCCTGCTCTAGTGGCCCTGGCTGTACCCTACCCTAGCCTGCTATACTGGCCCTAGCTGTACCCTACCCTGCTCTGCTGTACCCTGGGCAAGCAGGGCAGGGCAGGGTATAGCCAGGGGCGAGCAGGGCAGGGAAGGGTACAGCCGGGGGCAAGCAGGGCAGGGCTGGGTATAGCCAGGGGTGAGCAGGGCAGCGGTATACCCAGCCCTGCCCTGCTTGCCCCCGGCTGTACCCTACCCTGCCCGACTGGCCCTAGCTGAACCCTACTCTCTATACTGGCCCTAGCTGTACCCTACCCTGCTCTGCTCGCCCCCGGCTGTACCATTCCCTGCCCTGCTCGCCCCTGGCTGTACCATTCCCTGCCCTGCTCGCCCCTGGCTATACCCTGCCCTGCCCTGCTTGCCCCTGGCTGTACCCTACCCTACCCTGCTATACTGGCCCTAGCTGTACCCTACCCTGCCCTGCTCGCCCCCGGCTGTACCCTAGCCTGCTATACCGGCCCTGGCTGTACCTTCCCTGCCCTACTGGCCCTAGCTGTACCCTAACCTGATCTACTGGCCCTAGCTGTACCATTCCCTGCCCTACTGGCCCTAGCTGTACCCTATCCTGATCCACTGGCCCTAGCTGTACCCTGACCTGCTGGCCCTGGCTGTACCCTACGCTGGCCCTGGCTACACCCTAGCCTGCTATACTGGCCCTAGCTGTACCCTACCCTACCCTGCTCTAGTGGCCCTGGCTGTACCCTACCCTAGCCTGCTATACTGGCCCTAGCTGTACCCTACCCTGCTCTGTTGTACCCTGGGCAAGCAGGGCAGGGCAGGGTATAGCCAGGGGCGAGCAGGGCAGGGAAGGGTACAGCCGGGGGCAAGCAGGGCAGGGCTGGGTATAGCCAGGGGTGAGCAGGGCAGCGGTATACCCAGCCCTGCCCTGCTTGCCCCCGGCTGTACCCTACCCTGCCCGACTGGCCCTAGCTGAACCCTACCCTTCTATACTGGCCCTAGCTGTACCCTACCCTGCTCTGCTCGCCCCCGGCTGTACCCTTCCCTGCCCTGCTCGCCCCTGGCTATACCCTGCCCTGCCCTGCTTGCCCCCGGCTGTACCCTACCCTACCCTGCTCTAGTGGCCCTGGCTGTACCCTACCCTGCCCTACTGGCCCTAGCTGAACCCTACCCTGCCCTGCCCGCCCCTACGTACAGGGTAGTACGCTGGCCCTGGCTACACCCTAGCCTGCTATACTGGCCCTAGCTGTACCCTACCCTACCCTGCTCTAGTGGCCCTGGCTGTACCCTACCCTAGCCTGCTATACTGGCCCTAGCTGCACCCCTGGCTATACCCAGCCCTGCCCTGCTTGCCCCCGGCTGTACCCTACCCTGCCCTGCCCGCCCCCGGCTGTACCCTATCCTGCCCTGCTGGCCCTAGCTGTACCCTACCCTGCCCTGTTCGCCCTAGCTGTCCCCTACCCTGCCCTACTCGCCCCTAGCTGTACCCTAGTCGCTATACTGGCCCTGGCTGTACCCTGCCCTGCTTGCCCCAGGCTGTACCTACCCTGCTCTTGTGGCCCTAGCTGTACCCTACGCTGGCCCTGGCTACACCCTAGCCTGCTATACTGGCCCTAGCTGTACCCTACCCTACCCTACTGGCCCTAGCTGTACCCTTCCCTGCCCTACTGGCCCTAGCCGTACCCTTCCCTGCCCTACTGGCCCTAGCTGTACCCTTCCCTGCCCTACTGGCCCTAGCTGTACCCTTCCCTGCCCTACTGGCCCTAGCTGTACCCTATCCTGATCTACTGGCCCTAGCTGTACCCTACCCTGCCCTACGCTGCCCTGATGGCCCTGGCTATACCCCTGCCCTGCCCTGCTTGCCCCTGGCTGTACCCTACCCTGCCCTACTGGGCTTAGCTGTACCCTATCCTGATCTACTGGCCCTAGCTGTACCCTACCCTGCCCTACTGGCCCTAGCTGTACCCTACCCTGCCCTACTGGCCCAAGCTGAACCCTACTCTGCTATACTGGCCCTAGCTGTACCCTACCCTGGTCTGCTCGCCCCCGGCTGTACATTAGCCTGCTATACTGGCCCTGGCTGTACCTACCCTGCTCTAGTGGCCCTAGCTGTACCCCTACGCTGCCCTGCTCGCCCCTGGCTTTACCCAGCCCTGCCCTGCTTGCCCCCGGCTGTACCCTACCCTGCCCTACTGGCCCTAGCTGAACCCTACCCTGCTATACTGGCCCTAGCTGTACCCTACCCTGCTCTGCTCGCCCCCGGCTGTACCCTTCCCTGCCCTGCTCGCCCCTGGCTATACCCTGCCCTGCCCTGCTTGCCCCCGGCTGTACCCTACCCTGCCCTGCTCGGCCCCAGCTGTACCCTAGCCTGCTATACTGGCCCTGGCTGTCCCTACCCTGCACTACTGGCCCTGGCTGTCCCTACCCTGCACTACTGGCCCTAGCTGTACCCTACCCTGATCTACTGGCCCTGGCTGTACCCTACCTTACCCTGTTCTAGTGGCCCTGGCTGTACCCTAACCTGCCCTGCTGGCACTGGCTATACCCTACCCTGCCCTGCTGGCCCTGGCTATACCTTACCCTGCCCTGCTCGCCCCGAGCTGTACCCTAGCCTGCTATACTGGCCCTGGCTGTACCTACCCTACTCTAGTGGCCCTAGCTGTACCCCTACGCTGCCCTGCTCACCCCTGGCTATACCCAGCCCTGCCCTGCTTGCCCCCGGCTGTACCCTACCCTGCCCTACTGGCCCTAGCTGAACCCTACCCTGTTTTGCCCGCCCCCGACTGTACCCTATCCTGCCCTGCTGGCCCTAGCTGTACCCTACCCTGCCCTGTTCGCCCTAGCTGTCCCCTACCCTGCCCTACTCGCCCCTAGCTGTACCCTGGTCGCTATACTGGCCCTGGCTGTACCTACCCTGCTCTAGTGGCCTTAGCTGTACCCCTACGCTGCCCTGCTCGCCCCTGGCTATACCCAGCCCTGCCCTGCTTGCCCCCGGCTGTACCCTACCCTGCCCTACTGGCCCTAGCTGAACCCTACCCTGCTATACTGGCCCTAGCTGTACCCTACCCTGCTCTGCTCGCCCCCGGCTGTACCCTACCCTGCCCTGCTCTGCTGGCCCTAGCTATACCCTAGCCTGCTATACCGGCCCTGGCTGTACCTACCCTGCTCTAGTGGCGCTAGCTGTACCCTACCCTGCCCTGCCCGCCCCCGGCTGTATACCCTATCCTGCCCTGCTGGCCCTGGCTATACCCCTGCCCTGCCCTGCTTGCCCCTGGCTGTACCCTACCCTGCCCTACTGGCCCTAGCTGTACCCTATCCTGATCTACTGGCCCTATCTGTACCCTACCCTGCCCTACTGGCCCTAGCTGTACCCTACCCTGCCCTACTGGCCCTAGCTGTACCCTACGCTGCCCTGCTGGCCCTGGCTATACCCCTGCCCTGCCCTGCTCGCCCCCGGCTGTACCCTACCCTACGCTGCCCTGCTGGCTCTTGCTGTACCCTACACTGCCCAGCTGGCCCTGGCTATACCATACCCTATCCTGTCCTATCCTGCCCTGTACCCACACAGCACTGCCTATCACCAGTCATGCAAACAACACTTCCTTATCAGTAGCCCTGCACCCTACCATTAGTCATGCACACAACACTGCCCTATCAGTAGCCCTCGCTGTATCACTTCGCTGTCCCTTAATTAGCTACCCTGCACTCTACACTGCCTCTCCCTTAAGCCCCTAAACCTTCACTGCCCTACCCGTATCCTGTACCTACTCTACACTGCCCTACCAACTGCCTTTTCAGCCTCTGTACCCTATGCTACCCTCCCTACCACCAACTGCCTTTACAGCCTCTGTACCCTATCCCGTACCCTCGGTACTGTATGCTACCCTAGCCTGTGTTACTCTATGCTACCCTAACCTGTAACCTCGGTACCCTATGCTACCCTTTCTCGTAACCTCGGTACCCTATGCTACCCTACCTCGTAACCTCTACGCCCTTCCCCATAGCCCCTGTACCCCATAAACCATAATGATTGTGATTATCATTTAAATAAATATAAATAAATAAATAAATTATAAGGGGCCACTCACATCTTAGGAGTCTTAAGAATTGTAAATCCTCCATTCTGGTAGAGAAAGCCATCCTCTAAGAAGTAGTAACTAGTACAATCCAGATGTTGTCCAGCAGAACTGAGAATCCCAGCAGCCTGGACAAACATCACAGCTAGAGTTGTACAATACATGCTGAATGGCTCAACATATCAGGCCTACTAGTTAAATAACCTAATATCTATTACTGTTATTTTGGAGTTTTCAAGATTATATCCTAAAGAACTGTTGAAATAGTGGAACTTGGAAGTTATTTTATGGTTGCATTAACATATCTGCAAAATAGATAGCAAAGTTTTAACCAATCTCACAATGCATTGGGACCATGTTGGGTTGATCCATAATGCATTGAGAAACTTGGTTCTTTTTAGCACATATATCCTGTTTCAAGCTATGGATGATGACACCTTTTTTTCCTTGGCGTCCTTAGATGCTGTTCCGGTTACCAGAGAAATGTTATATAACTACACATATGGAGAGGGAGTGAGAGATAGTGTCTGCTCTCTGGTCGGAACTCCGTGAGACACTGAAACTTTGACAAACATCGGAGCGGTTGGACTACTTAACAACATCCAGGATTCAACTCAACCGAGAACTTCATGATTTGTCCACTCCAAATACCTCTACAATTGTCTTGCAGCTGTGTGGTCACACTAAATTATCAATTGTATAAAACTGGTGTCAATAAAATATGATTTTAACATAAACAGTTGTTCTGACTAAACCTAATCGTGGATGAGGTTATTTTAGGGTAAATACAGAAAAGTTAGTTTAAATTTGGCAGTAAGGTCAGTCAGTGGGGCACACGGGAGGGACTATGGCTAACATTTCTATTAGTGTCAGCGTTCGCCGCTAGAACCGCTAAGTTAAAAAATTTTAATTAAATTTATAATTTTTAGTTATAAAATCAACTTTTTAATCATAAAATTAAACTGTCATAACCTAACCTAACCAACCAATCTTGCTGATAATATTACAAAATATTTAACAAAAAAATCAAATGAATGTTTACATATAATCTTTAATTATAAAATTAATTTTAAAATTTAGTATTATAAAATTATAAACTGTCATAACCTAACCTAACCAACCAAACTTGCTGATAATATAAAAAAGATTAAGATAAAAATAAAAAAAAAGGTTTACTTAAATAAAACTTTCTGTTCATAAATAAAATTATAAATGCATCAAATTCTAACAAAAGATGTACAGTTTAAGAAGTAGTCACATTCAAAGCAAAATCTTTGACAAAAAGTAAATGTCCCCGGCTGGTTTCGAACTGGAGACCTCCTGAACACCAGACCGAAACGCTATCAACTATGCCACAAACGCCGCTGGAATCACATCGTCTCGTTAGGGTAATCGTGTTGCCTCAAGAGAAGACATTAGCCACATGACGTCACCACACCTTTAGCCAGAGTCCCTCCCGTATGCAAATTCCGTAAGGTAGTATGTTTGACCAGACTTGGCTTGAAAGTGAGGCTATGTCACAGCTGACTGCTGAATTTTGGCGGGATTCGCTGCCTGCTAACGTTTAGGTTGCAGAGGTTAAAAAATACTGGTCTATGGAAAATTACTGATACATCCCCATAAAGACTGGCAAAAAACCAAATTACATAAAATAAATTATAAAATTTCAAAATTTCCAAAAACAGTAAAATCTAACCCATTACTCATGTAACTAACCTACTATGCTATACCTTTGACTATTAATACAGACATACCATCCCCATGTTAAAATTTTTAGCCAGTTCTTTTACCAAAATGTTTGTAGTTGATGTGAGCCACCGACAGATTGTGCTGATCTACATTGCTTATTTCTGTCAAATACACAATCTTTTTTACTAATTCAAACTAATGGAAGGACTTATTGTGAGCTATATCAACTGTTAAGACCCATCAACTTGGCCAGCAACAAAAATAAGGTAGGAAATAGAATTTTTAGAAATATAAATTTAGTCACTAGCACATTCTGTGGCTGCCCAGCCCTGCTCGCCCTCAGCTGTAATCTACGATGCCCTACTCAGGGTGTCTAGTTTATTTTCATTATAAAATTCAAGACTAATTCCAGACTTTTCAAGACTAATTCCAGATTTTTCAAGACTAGTTTTTTTCAACAATTAGTGGATGTTGATACCAAAATGTATCGATTCTCGATTCTTGATACCGATACCAATTTTTATAGCTTAAGAGGCGGCAGGAGTCAACCACCACGCTACTGGCAGGGCCTGCTATTTAACATGGGACTAATTTACTTTTCACTTAACTGCAATTAAACGATTGCGTATTTGGCATGGATCAAAAAGTAGTATTAAAAAGCATAACTTAACCTACGTGTAGCATGCAAAAACATTAAAAAAAAAAATTTTTTTAATTTGTTTTTGTTGAAATAAAAAATATTATTTTCCATAAGGATTTGACAGAACTAGTTCAATGTTACAGTAGGTAAACGTTATCGTAAAATTGTGAAATTTGGCTTACAAGTAACCTTATATATTCAGTCTTAAAACTACTTTTTAGTTTTCTTGAAAAGTGAATTGGTTTCAATGTTTTTCGTTGTTTTAAAATAACTCTACAACTGCAACCCCCTCACGCGCAGCGCGGGGCGGCGTAACAGTTCAGCGTTCTCCACACAGATAGCACTAGCGTCGATGTGAAAGAAAAGGCGCGCAAAATACAAATTTTAGTATAAACCCACACTTAGCAAAGTCTACATCGGAAGATCAACAATTTTGGCAGTGTCAGTATTATTGAGTTGTTTCTATCAAACCGTGATGGGTCATCTGAAGAAGTTCCCGTCGAGGACGAAAAAGCGGAAGCTGCCTTCCTATTTAAAAAAATACTTTGATGATAAGAAGTAAGTATGCATAATATTTAGTCTTGATTTTAGAATATGCCTGGATACTATATAGGAGACTTATTGTGGTATTAGTACTGTAATTCAAAAAAATAATTATGTGCAATTCAATTAACTTCACTGTGACTTAAGAGGGACTTTTAAATGAGGCCTACAATAATTTGTAGTAGGTATTTACTGTCCAAACTTAAAAAAACATATATTTTTTGTCAGTTTGACGTTTGACGCATTAGCATTGTACCATCATATCTCTTGTATTTTCAGGAAAGAACCAAGTCACGATGGGGAGAAAGACGCAACAGAAACTTCTCACGTCTCAATGCTGTGTGGTCGTAGAATAGTGACAATTAAAGATATTTTCGATCAAGTGAAAGAATTAGATAATCATAGTCCTACAGGTTGTAGTTTCAAAGATTTGACATTTTTGCGGGAAAAGAGAGTTGGACTGAAGAGTGGTTTTGTATTTAAATGTTCCATGTGCAACATAACAAAGGTTATTTGGTCAGAAACAAAGAAAAATGATTTGATGGATGTAAATACAAGTGCTGTTAGTGGAACTATGGCAACAGGTGGGGGCCATGCTCAATTAGAGGAAGTTTTTTCCACAATGGACATTCCCCCGATGAGCAACAAAACCTTTAAGAAAATAGAGGACAAGGTAAATATAAATTATTTTAGGGAAACATTTACTGTATGTCCACTTATTTGCTTTGGATATAACGTAAGTTAAAAAGTTTAACCAATCCTTTATCCAATATCATATAATTCATTTCACGGCTGTTTGTTTATCACTATTATTAACTTTATTTGATGTAAAATTATTATTATTATTCAAGATTTGCCATTTGCTACAATAACGTCGTATATTGGAGACCGTTACTAAGTTGTAGTTATTATTTTTTTTTTATATATGTACAATAGTTAATATTTAATTATATAACTACCTTTTAGGTAATCTCGGAGTTGGTAGCTACAGCTGAGTGTGAAATGAAAGAAGCAGCACAGGAAGAAGCAAGACACGCAGTAGAAAATGGAGAGGTTGACGAAGATGGCACGCCGCTTCTCACTGTCGTTGCTGATGGCAGCTGGTGCAAAAGGTCCTACAGATCTAATTACTCGTCACTGTCAGGAGTGGTAAGTAGGTTTGACCCCCCGTCTGGGCAAACAAATGTTGTGCTAGTTTTTTTAGAATTTTTTTACGAAATATTTAATCAATTTACTCAACTAATAATTACCGTAAGCTTTTCATACAAAATCTTTCATTATTTTGTGTTAAATTAAACGGTTGGTTGGATATCAGTTTTGTTATGGTTAGTTAGCCATCAGCAGGGACGTAACTAGGGGGGGGGGGTGAATGATAAATGCTATATAACTGTTATTTTACTGTTTACGAATCATAACGGTACGTATGAACTTGTACGGTGCGAGAATGAGGATAAGCATACTGCGTTATCTGTCTGTCGTCGATGAGTCACTAGGACGGCGCCGGCGCGGCGTCAAAACACTTCCACACCCCTCCCGAAACCCACCTACCCCTCCGCACACCATCCCTCACACCAGTCACCACGCACACACACACACACACATACTACAAACACAACACTAGCAATACTAGTAATATTATTAGTTACTAGCAATATTATTTTCGTGAATCATTTCGTTTTCAAATAAAATATTTGTCTTTGAAAATACGAACCATATTGCATTCAATTATTTACCACCTATACAGTATCTAGGCCTTAATACTTTGTACTTGGGGTTAAGCATTTTAAGATCTAAATACTGTTGTATTAATGTATTGCACCGATGGACACACCACACATTTTTTAAGAAGATTTGTAAGGAATTGGGTTCAGTCCAATTGAAGGGGGGGCGCCAAAATAGGTGTTTGCCCCGGGTACTGAATAGCCTAGTTACGTCCCTGGCCATCAGTATTTTTGGATGGTTGGGCCATTGTTGGAGAATGGTTGGTTGGAAAACAGTTCAAAGTGATGGCATTTCTACCGTTGGCCAACTGTGTGGCTCCACAATTTACCAACGTTGGCCCAACCATCTGTGCTACATGGGCTTGCGAATAATCACCTTTCACTCCATCACATCAAATTGGGTGTGACAGGTTTATTGCTACGAGGGTATTTATCTGTTCTCAAAAGAAAATAATTCTCTATTATAAAAAATTGGCAACTAACGCGTGTATGTAATGTGTACTACTAAGGTTTTTATTTACAGGCGGCTATTGTCGGCCACAATACAAAAAAGGTGCTGTACATGGGAGTGAAGAATAAATATTGCACTCCATGCTCCCGAGCTGCATCTTTAGGAAAGGAGCCAACAGAGCATACCTGCTACAAAAACTGGGAGTCAACCCAGAGCTCTTCTAGCATGGAACCTGCCATCATCGCAGACGGCTTTCAACGTAGTGAAGAGATGTATGGAGTGAGATACGCTCGTCTTATCGCAGACGGCGACAGTAGCGTATACAAAAGGATTAGAGAGAGCAGACCATATAAAAGTATTACTGTTGAAAAAATAGAATGTAAGAACCATTTGCTGCGAAACTTCTCCAACAAGCTAAGGCAAATTGCAGTTACATCGAACAAAAACAAAAACAGTATCCTTATGAGGAAAAAATTGGGTGAAAACGTTTTCCGTTGTAGAATGGCTGTCCAAAAAGCCCAGGAATACAGGAAGAAACAAGATTTGCCAAACGTAGAAAAGATTAAACAGCTGAGGCTGGATATTTTGAATGTACCCAGTCATGTATTTGGACAGCATGAGCATTGTAGAGAAAGGGGATACTTTTGTACAAAGGAAGCGCAAGATGTAAATAGTGAAGGAAATTTTGTTCCACAGTTAGTGTCCGCTGGATTGTATAATTTAATCTGTGATGTTATTCGTGACCTGAGCCGCCATTCACGGAGTTTGATCACGGATGTAACCTCTAATGCAGTTGAGCACTACAATTCGATCGTGGCTAAGTACATAGGAGGAAAACGGGTGAACTTCGCCATGAGAGGATCGTACCAAGGACGGTGTTCAGCGGCAGTTCTTCAACATAATACAGGAAACACCCACTACGTACTCCACAAGCACATGTACAAAGCTAGCCCTGGATATTATACCAAAAGTACAGGTTTGAAAAGAAAAAGAAAGGTTGAGAAAGGACAGGGACAGAAAAAATCAAGAAAGACATTGTTTCAGGTGAGCTCTAACAGCGATGCGGATTATGGCGTAGCAGCCCAAAAGCCGGACATCGACGAGGAAACAATGAAAATGGAAACCGAAGAATTTCTAAAAAAACTTCAACGATCAGAAGAGGAAAGAATTCGAATCGAGCGAGCCACCGTCGAACAAAGTGACAGTGGAGAGTGGCTCGAAATACGCCGTAACCTATTGACCGCCTCTAATTTTGGGCGTGTATGTAAAATGAAACCAACGACCGGTTGTGGTTCGTTGGTAAAGCAATTATTATACTCTACTTTTGACTGTGAGTCAATGGCCTACGGCCGCCAAAATGAACCGGTGGCCAGAGAAGAAGCTGCTTCTTTATTACAGAAAACGATACAACCATGCGGCTTGTTTATCGACGACGAAAAACCTTTTTTAGGGGCATCTCCTGATGGGTTAATCGACGATGATGGCTTGATTGAGATCAAATGCCCATCTTCATGCAAAAACCTGACACCGGATGAAGCAGTCATCTCCAGAAAATGTACATTTTGGAAAAAGGAAAAGGATGGAACGATTGGTGAAATAAATAAGGGGCATGACTTTTACTACCAAATGCAAGGCCAGTTGAGCATTACAAAACGACGTTATTGCCAGTTTGTACTGTGGACAACTAAAGGAATAAAAATGGAAAAAATCGAACGAGATGATGAGTTCTGGCAAAATAACATGGTCCCTAAGTTAGAGAGATTTTATCTCAATTGCATTCTACCTGAATTAATTGATCCCCGCCATTGCAGATCAATGGAAATCCGAAATCCGTCGTATATTGTTAATGCCCAGGAAAAGCAAAAAGCATCTAAGAAGACAAACAAAAGCGATGGTTAAATGTCATCATAGCTTGTAAAATGATCATTCATTTTTGTACATATAATTATTTTTAATACATGTTTGTTTTGATTTTTTTTTTTAAAGACTCATTAACATCAACTACATTGTAAAGCCGAAATAAATAGTTTTCTAAAGGAAAACATGAGTATTGAATTGACCATACCCATTTCCATCAAATTATTTAAACTCAGTTATATAAATTGAGTGTAAATGAAAACTCAATTCCATAGAAGAACTTTTAACGTAATGTAATAAAACATATATTGGAAAAACAACAATTAGTTATGGTATCTCATTTATGAAATAAATAAAGTAATGAATAAATAAATAAATAAAGCTATGAAATAAATTGCATATTTGCATAAACGTAAAATTTCAAATTTAATTCAGTTTTACCAAAATAATATAGTAATAATTACCGGCTTCTCGCACGCACTACATACATTTTAAAACTAAAAAATTAAATTTTAAAACGTATAAATTAAATTTGTACGTTAAAAATTAGCGTAGAATTGCATGCCGAATGTTTGTTTGTGTAAAAAGACAGATTCATTCGACCCGTCGCGTCGGCCACAGTATTGCACCATTTAGAAATGTACGAACTGTCCATTTTTCAACACTGCTCTAACCATGGAAGTTACGATCAATAGGCTCAAGGTCAGAAACTAGCCGTGCGGGTTGCGGACCGTACAAATGCAGGAGTCGCAGATTGACGATTTTCAACCTGACTCCTGCCGCCTCTTAACCAAATTTTCTGAATAATACTACACCAACCCCTGTCTTTGTCATAAAGTAGTATTATGATAATGTGGTGTTTTCAAGTAAAGAAATAATGCAGCAATAAGAAGTTCTAACTAGCAAATTTGGTTTTTTTTAGCGAATTTCCCATATAGGGAATAAGCTATTACCGTAGTACTCATGGTAAGACCTGGATCCGGGACCGATTTTTTTTTTTGTTTTGAGGTCCCTAGAGGCCAAAAACACCATCCGTTCAAATTCATATATATATATATTTATATATATATATATGTCCGTTAGCGCGATAACTCGAGCAAAAATGATCCGATTTTGATGAAATTTGGTACAAACGTGTAAACCTACGTTTATTCGAACGAGTTCGCGAACCAGCATGATCGGACCATGGGAACAGGGGTTTATGGGGGCTTTTATGGGGTAAAAATGGGTTTTTCCTATTTTTGACCCAAAAAACATAAAATTTTGAAATTTCTTTCCAAACTATTTTGTAGAGCTTAAAAAAACAAATAATTTGGTATATTGAAGCGTTATAATGCGCCTAATGGTTAAGGAGAAAATTCCAAAAAATTGTTAATTGAAAATTCCCATGTTATTCTTATGGAGAATAAGTAAACCGTTGTATTGTGCTTGTTTATTAACATGTTTTGCCCAAATTTGGAAAATGTTTTTATTTCTTACCAACTATTAACATTTTACATAAAAAAACACTTTTACCCTCCCTGTTGCAGCAAACCTAAGTATGTGTTAAACTGATTCTATTTAAATAGGGAATAAAAGTGATATTTTTAAGGATACATTTTAGTCTAAATCCAATCAGGCAAATGGAAATTCGCTTAGTCTGCAGGTTTGCTGCGGCGGGGGTATTTTATCATGAAATGTTCCACGTACCGTACGTTTAGACATCATCTATGACTGCAGCGGTTACAGAAACGTGATCGTCGTCGTCCGCGATCACCGCAATATCATGAACATTTTCCGCGGCCTTGTAGACATCAATGACATCATCGTCCTCTCCCGAGGTCTCAGAAACGTCATCGTCATCGTCCGCGATCGCGGCAAAATCATGAACATTTCCCGCAGCCGAGCAGATACCATCGTCGTCTCCCGCGGTCACGGAAACGTCATCGTAGTCTCCCGCAGTCACGGAAACGCCATCGTCGTCGTCCGCGATCGCGGCAAAATCATGAACATTTCCCGCGGCTGTTTAGACATCACCGTCATCTCCCGCGGTCACGGAAACGTTATCGTCGTTGTCCGCGATCACGGCAAAATCATGAACCTTTCCCGCGGCCATGTAGACATCAATGACATCATCGTCGTCTCCCGAGGTCTCAGAAACGTCATCGTCATCGTCCGCGATCGCGGCAAAATCATGAACATTTCCCGCAGCCGAGCACATACCATCGTCGTCTCCCGCGGTCACGGAAACGTCATCGTAGTCTCCCGCAGTCACGGAAATGCCATCGTCGTCGTCCGCGATCGCGGCAAAATCATGAACAGTTCCCGCCGCTGTTTAGACATCACCGTCATCTCCCGCGGTCACGGAAACGTTATCGTCGTCGTCCGCGATCACGGCAAAATCATGAACCTTTCCCGCGGCCATGTAGGCATCAATGACATCATCGTCGTCTCCCGAGGTCTCAGAAACGTCATCGTCATCGTCCGCGGTCACGGAAACGTCATCGTCGTCTCTCGTGGTTTCGGAAACGTCATCGTCGTCGTCCACTATCGCGGCAAAATCTTGAACATTTCCCAAGGCCGTGTAGACATCATCATTGGCTTTTGCAGTTACGTAAACGCAAGACGACGATCGCGGCAAAATCATGAAAATTCCCGACTTTGAAATCAAATTTAAGACTAAATCCCGACTTTTCAAGACCATTTTGAAATTCAATACTAATTCCCGACTTTCCCGATTTTTCCGACTACTAGACACCCTGCCTACTGGCCCCAGCTGTACCCCACGATGCCCTGCCCGTCAGTCTCCAGCTGTAAACCCTGCCCTGTTAGCCCCAGCTGTACTCTATACTGCCTTGTTCGCCCTAGCTGTACCCTACGATGCCCTGATACACCCAGCTGTACTCTATACCTTGCAATTTTCGCCCTAGCTGTACCCTACGATGCCCTGCTACACCCAGCTGTACTCTATACTGCCCTGTTCGCCCTAGCTGCACCCTACGCTGTCCTGCTCGCCCCAGCTGTACTCTACCCACCCCCCAGCTGCACCCTACCCTGCTCTGGTACAACCAGCTGTACCCCAATTCTGCCCTACTGGCCCCAGCTAACCTGTAGCCCCAGTACCCTACACTGTCCTCCAGTAGCTCTAATAGTTTAAAGTGCCCTACCAGCCCCAAAACCCTATCGGTACTACCCTAACCTGTAACCGCATTACCCTATACTGTCCTACCTGTAGCCCCTTTAACTGGAAAAACTGTATAAGTGAGTAAATTTAAAGTACATTCAGCCCAAAAATCGTCTCAGTCTAATGTCACACGTTTAATTTTAATCAACCTACATCAAGTAGGTAGTAAATGTGAAGTGCTACTCACAAGATCTGAGGGGTCTTGAGAATTCTAAATCCTCCGTTCTGGTGGGGCAAGACATCCCTAAGAAGTAATAGCATCACCCGACAATCATCCCCATGAGGTCCACAGATTGTCCAGCAGAACTGAGAATCTCAGCAGCACCCAGGGTAGGTACGGAGCCTGGACATACATACATCACAGCTGGATTTGCACAATACATGCTGAATTGGTCGTCATATCAGGCCTACTTAGCTCTCAGTTTAATTCTCTAGAGTTTTTGATAAAAATATCTTATTATGTTATTTTAAACTAAATCCAAATATGACACAAATGTTTGTAGAAATTCCATGTACACATATCATAATGGGTTTCTTAATTTCTTCTTGGTGGCAACACGCCTTAATTTAAACGAGAGTTATTACAAACACACTTTAATTAATTTTAAACATATAACTTATAAGCGTTAGTTTAAAAATAATGTACCATGGCAACCACTAAATAGCAAGACTCTCAAAGAAACAGTAAATCAACCTTTTAAAACCTAAGCTTGAGTATAGCTCAGGGTGTTAGTTTGTTGAATCTCACCTGCAAGCGCTAGTGTGCTTATAGTGGCACTTCTTGAAATCGGCCAATGGTGGCATGGTAGCTCAGTTGGGGTTACACTGTCGTCTACATGTGTGGGTTCAAATCCCACACTTGGCTATCCATACTAAGCTCAATAATGTGTGGCTTAGCTGGCAGGAGGCGCCCACCTTAAATAAACGGTGTCCGGCTTGGGTAGAAGTTGATGGCATTATTGAGCTATGAGTTTAATAGGTATTGCACACAACACCTGTTTTGTGACCTTTTAACATTAGTATTGAGGATGTGTATTCCTAAAATAGTTTTGCCTGCACATCTGGAAAAATTCACACTTAACATGCAAACCACTGCTGTTCTGGATATAAGAAGGTATCAACTGACTACAAGATCCCCGTACGTAGAACGGGCACACAGCTAGTATATTACTAGGTATGCGGCATCATGTCTGCCAATTGAACAGAGTGAGCATCGATATAAACAAATAACCTTATTTACAAATACAATTTGTTATTACAAATATTATAGATTACAACATAAAAACATGAGTTAATGTTATTCATCAATAAACCTCATTAATTATATAGGGCTAAAAACCATCTTAAGATTTCCTTGATTCACTGGAAAACAAATTTCATCCCGTTCTCATCCCACAATCAGGATGAATGAAAAACCCCATTGAAATAAAAGTAAGATACCGTAATGTAGAGTTTGGAATACCTGGAGTATTTTGGCTTGCCTCCACCAAGAAGCTCAAAAGCTGGGCCATTGTTTTCTGAAGTAGGTCTATTCGATTTTCATTTGCCTGTGAATGAAATATAAAAGAACATGAACTAAATAAAGATGATTGACTAAATTTTGGATTTTGTCATCATCCACTATTAATGGAGTATTGGGGATTAGCATGGCCTTAGATTTATAAATACTTTTATTAGTAAGCATTTTCCCCAGCCGGAAAATACAATTGGACGATTCATGTTTTTTTTTTTTTGACAGAATTAATTTGAATTTGAAGTAGGGTTTGAATCTAGTAGAGAGCTTTTTGGGAAGAGAATCTTGGGTTTTTATCCCATTTGCAGAAATCGTTTTCAATGTTAATAGAATTGCAAACAATTTTGTATGGGATATACCTACCTCAGTTATCAGGATCCTGGATTATAATTTTAATCCAACTTTTTTCATGCAAGATCATCAGGTATTTATATACATTTTAGACAACTTGTTTTATAATTAGATTCTTTTTAATAATTATTTTTTAATTGTAAATAATATTTCAGAAACCATTTCTATTTGTTTTACCAAGGAAAAACTTAATCCTTGGAAGGATTTTAAAGCCACTGTCAAAATCCCATCATAAACTTAAAACCCAGTCTCTATAAGGAATGTTTGATTCTTTTAAAGCTATAAAAAATGCATGATAGCTTACCTCTTGCATGGCAGCACAGATTACAGAGCCAATAAAGGCTGTAAAGTAGGGGACAAAATTCTTAAACGAGGAAAGCTGTACCAGCTGCAACAAACGCTGTACAATATTCATATCTGCGATGAGACGAACTCTGTCATAACTCCGAGTGTGGTTGGAGATCTTTGAACTTTTGAAGGAAGTCCATGCAACACCTGCAAAGTTATAAACATCAACATCTTAATTGCTATAGGCCTACTATGCAAAACAAAAGTAAATGTTTTAAAACTTATTACATCATCTGGTTTCCATTGTCATTCTCTAGGTAGCTGAGTGATTAGCTACTGGACCTTCCAACGAGAAAGATCGGAAAGATAAGAAACTATTGAAGCTTCTGTCTTCTAATGTATTCAATTTTAGACAGATTCCAAACATTACATTTTTGGAACTCCAGATTGTAAACAATTAAACATATAATAACACTAATAATCAGCTGCTACAAAATCATCTAAAATTAAATGTTTTAAAATAGTTACAAGCAGAGTACCCGTCCTCCGTACGGGGTTGGCGTATGAGTATAAAATGCTTATTGCAGTTATACTTGGCTTTGCGTTAGCACGGTTTGAGACAATTGGCCGTGACGCCTAGAATGGCCACCAGCGTAACGCTAGTATGGGCCAAAATTTGTTTAAAAAACCGCTTATAATCAACTCTGAGGTTAACAATTTACAGGGTGGTAAAAAAGTCCCAGGACAGTTAAATATTTTAAAAAATAATGTAGATTGAGCTACAATACTTGGTACAAAGTTACAGGGCATAAAACTCTATTTTAACACATAATCAGTGATCCAATAACTCTTCAGGGGGACGGCCCACAAGGAGTCAGAAGAAAATCTTAAATGGAAGCATAGGTCAATATGCACATCAACGTACCACCGAGTTACGTGTACAGGAAAACTCGAGTGTAAAGGTCTTTTTTAGTAGAATACAATGCCGCAAACCGCACTTCAAAAGGTTGATCCTGCGCAAAATGGCAGATGTTCAAAGATTTCTTGAATCCGCCATTTTGAATTTTTGAACGACTGCCAGTTTTTACTCAGGCATTCTTTTGAGCTTGAATTTACGGCATCGTAATCTACTAGTGAAGACCTTTAATTTGATGTGCATATCGACCTATGCGTGTTAACAATTTTCTTCCGATTCCTAGGGCTGTGCCCCCTGAGGAGTAAGCGTATAATAGCAATGTAAATTAAATGAATCTTTGAACAACTGTCATTTTGCGCAGGATCAACCTTTTGAAGTGCGGTTTGCGGAATTGTATTCTACTAAAAAAGACCTTTAATTTGATGTGCATATTGACCTATGCTTCTATTTAAGATTTTCTTCCGACTCCTTGTGGGCCGTCCCCCTGAAGAGTTATTGGATCATGGAATATGTGTTAAAATAGAGTTTTATGCCCTGTAACTTTTTACCAAGTATTGTAGCTCTATCTGCATTATTTTTTAAAATATTTAACTGTCCTGGGACTTTTTTACCACCCTGTATACCATGATGTATGATGTATATACCATTCCAAAGATCACATTCTGAACTTTCATTTTATTATTTAAACAAACCCTATAACAATTACACGATGATTAGAAATCAAATTAATTTTAGGCGTGGCACGCCTTTTGCAGCTGACACTTGGGAACTGTCAAAACACGACTTGTTTTGCATTACCCTGCTCAAGTAATTTTCGTCTTGGGATGTTGCGGGTGGTACCACTGGATGGCCATTGATTTTATCTTCATTGTGGTATATTGATATTTAGAACAAAATATTGATTGCACAACAGGTACAATTTTATGAAAACAGCTGTTTTAGAAATTTAGAAAAAAATGGCCAACCAGCGTAATACGCTAGTACGGAAAATACGAATTACATACAGTGTAAGTTATTATTACTAGTCATAATTAATTATAATGTGTCATTTTTAAGAGGAAGAAATGTAGCTTGTGATAGTGGTAGCCCTGCGCTCAGGGTTATTTCCATTTTCTCTCAGGAAGAAGACGAAAGAGCGTCACTACTGTCAAGGTCTCATACACAAAGTGCCTTGTATTCGCCATTGCGTGTTGTTGCAGGTGAGTTTTCGCTCTCGTGTTATCCGCGATTTATTACTAAATTTGTTATTATTTCGTAGTGTTGGAGAAATGTGTGTGTATATATAACAGTAATCTTCATGCATTTTATCATGCATGAATATTTACTGAATAGTGTGAAATTGTGTTTACCTATAAAAGGTTGTATTTTTCTTGCGGTTGTATTTTGCGGTTTTCTATTTATTATGTTATTATGTCCCTAACAGGTAAAAACAGTAAAAACAAAAATTGTTACCCAACGTGTTACACATTTTTATGTAGGTAATTGAATACACTACAAGATGATTATGTTGGTTTGAAGTAAAACATTTGGTATAAAAGTTTTATACTAAAGAATATGAATTTTTGTCACAAAATCGCAAAAATATTTTAACATTATTTTATTTATATACTTCAACCAGGACGTGAATGAGCCATGCGAATACTTATGAAGTTAAACGGGGCGAAGCCCGCGGGTACAGCTAGTGTTATATATTTCTATGTAGGGAATTAGACTGTCTACAAAATGTACATAATGAATTTCCCATAACAAATCTTCAGAAAAAATTTTACAACCGAGGCTGCTTTTGAAATTTCATAAAAAGGAATTTTTATTTTTTTATTTTTTTCACTTTACCGAAAAATACACTGTCTAAATCATTATTATATTACTATTTATAGATTCTCCTGTTCTTCCCGAACAAAATGAATTTAAGGTTAGCTAGGTTTACTTGTACGGTTTTTTTTTTTAAGAGGGCTAGGCTTTAAGTAATTATGGGATTGCAGCGCAGCTAGAACAGCTTATTGTGCACCCTCATTCACAGGTCCTCATTCTTTGTCAAATCCCAGGTCCTTTGTGAACCGTGAGATCCTTTTCACTATAGTGACCCGTTCTTCCCTTTGATCTCCAGTTGATAGGCCAAGGGATCTCATACGCAGACCTTGTTGGGCTGGGCACATAAATATCACGTGGAATGCTGTCTCCTCCTCCTCTCCACATTTCCTACATAAGAGGCTTTCAAGTTGAATTCCCATCTTGTGTAAATGTCCACGGAATACCCAATGGCCGCTAATAAAGCCAACCACCTTCCGCAGGGTCTTCCTACTCAGCCCAAGGGATCTGCCGCTATCGCACCTGTAGGTGCCTTCAGCATTCTCTTTGACTGTACATTTCCTTCTGTTCTTTCCCAGTTCCTTCGATGTTCTATGCCCATCCACTGGCGAACAGCTCTCCGTGCTGTGCTGTAAGCAATGCCACACGTCGGCTCTGGACCCATGAGCAGGCTTTCAGCTCCTTTGTTTGCCCACTTGTCAGCTCCCTCATTGCCAGCAATACCTTTGTGCCCTGGAACCCAACTAAGGATGATCCTGTTGGTCTTTCCCAGGGCTTTCATGGCTTGATGACAGTCCCATACAGCCTTGGAGGTAAAGTCGAAACTGTCAAGTGCCATTAGTGCTGCTTTGCTGTCTGAGTTCATGTATACAGTGTGGCCTATAAGACAGCGCTTCAAACACACTCTCGCACACTCAGACAGGGCAACAACTTCTGCCTGGAATACAGTGGCCATTTTTCCCAAACTTACGCAGAACTGCGCCTTGGGTCTGACTCCATATATTCCAGCCCCCGTGCCCGTTGGCTTTTTCGAGCTATCCGTATACCAAGTGATCCCCCTTTTCATGTATTCAGGTTCACCCTTGTCCCAGGCATCCCTGTCAACAATGTTGACATTGTATGGTTTTTCTAGATCTGTGATCTTCACCATCCTGTCTGGTAGCATTTCCAAGGAGTTCATCTGCACCTTGTCTACAATTCTTGTGTGCTCACTGGAGGCATTATACTTCCAGTTGCCACTGCAAGCCATTCTGTAGGCTGTCATCCTTGCCTCTTCTTTCACAATGATGTCGAGAGGTGGCAGGTTTAGCACTAATTCCAGGGCTGCAGTTGGAGTGCCTCTCATGGCTCCTGTGATGCTAAGGCATGCCACTCGCTGGATCTTTTGTAGTCTCTTTACAGCGGTAGTTTGCATTACCTTGGTCCACCAGACCACCGAGCCATACACCATCATCGGTCTTGCAACCCTAGTGTATAGCCACTAGCCAGTTAGTCATTTGTGGGCTTAGACCCCAGATCTTCCCAACAGCCCGTCTCATCATCATAAGTGCGGTCTGAGAGCGTTGCGTTATACTTAGGCGATCCAGAAAGTAAAGAACGTTTCGTTATGACGCCGCTAGGCGCTCGCCGATCTCGTACATTTTGGTATGTGCGTACTCGGCAACTCAGTCGGCATCCAGCCGTGACAATTGGAGCATTCTAGCGCTGCCCGTTTTTTCACAATTTCAACTTAAGATGAGCGCTGCAATAAAAAATCCCGCCAGTTAAGGGGTGCGGTCAGTGATACGGTTTTTGTTGGAAAACACTTAAAACCGAAACTTCTCCTCAATTTTCACGGACTTTGTTGTTTAAAATTGTCACGCAACAAAGCGAAAGACCCGTTATCGGGAATCGGCGGTTTTTGCGAACCTTTTCATCAACTTTAGCGACCAGTTCCATCAGTCATAATGCTCGGGTGTCCGCCCTTCGCTTCGTCATGACTCATGAGCGTCAGATCGGCCATTTTTAATCTGAATGCACCATTTTCTCAGAACTTTCAATCATTACGTTTTTTTCCTTAAACTTCATACCCTTGGCGATAAATGTCTATCGATTTTAAGTTTAATGCCAACACAAACCGTATCACTGACCGCAACCCTTAACTGGTGGGATTTTTTATTGCAGCGCTCATCTTAAGTTGAAATTGTGAAAAAACGGGCAGCGCTAGAATGCTCCAATTGTCTCGGCTGGATGCCGACTGAGTTGCCGAGTACGCACATACCAAAATGTACGAGATCGGCGTGCGCCTAGCGGTGTCATAACGAAACGTTCTTTACTTTCTGGATAACCCACGTATGTGCCAAATGGCTGTTCCAGGTGAGCTTGTCGTCCAGCCTTATTCCTAGGTACTTGAACTCCTCTTAACCTGGATCTGATTACCGAAGAGAGTTGGTACTCTAGCGATATCAACATTTCTCTTCCTTGTAAATGGTACCATTACAGTCTTCATTGGATTGACCCTCAGACCTTCCTGGTTACACCACCTCTCCACTATGGACAATGCCCTCTGCATGAGTTTCAGGCAAGTGTTCATAAATTTTCCTGTTATTAGTACAACAATATCGTCAGCATATCCTTGAGCGTACATGCCCTGTGCATTGAGCTCGGACAGGAGATCGTCGACCACCAGGTTCCACAGATTTGGTGACAAGACGCCACCCTGTGGACACCCTCTTTGGGCCTTGACCTCTCTCACCGTCCCACACAGAGAAGCTTGTGCTCTCCTACTTTCGAGCATGTTGCCTATCCACCTCACTACAGTGCTTTCCACATTTCTTGACACCAGCTTTGATACAATAGAGCGAGTACTAGTGTTGTCAAAAGCTCCTTCTATATCAAGAAATGCAGCCACCGCTATTTCCTTGTTCCAGATAGCACTTTCAATCTTGCTAACCAGCGCATGCAGGGCTGTTTCGCATGACTTTCCCTTCTGATAGGCATGGTGGTTCGGATGCAAAGGGTGGCTTACCAGGACCCTATCCTTTATTCGTCTATCCACTTGTACGGTTGAATATTTACGAATTTAAAATCGCCAAAATGGGTTGGCCATTCCCCACTTCTAACATTGGCCACTGCTAGGGTTAATTTACGGTATGTTATAGAGCACATCTACCATCTTAGCCATAATGTTCTACCAGTGCACCTAAACAACAGAAAAAAGTAAAGTTCTCATAGTATATAACAGCTTTTTTGTTGCTAGTTGGTTCAAATTACCTGTTGTCGTAAATGCCAAAAAATGTAATCGTGCTGCATCCTGTTGGTAAACCTTATAACTTTTTAATGCTATTTAATATCATAGAACCAACTTGTGTTGTTGAAACAGCTGACAAAATTCTTTAATTTGTTTTAAATATGAATACTCAAAAGTTTATCATGGGAAACTCCGTGGCCACTGGGGTGGAGCCCGAAAGGATTTCGGAGATAAGAATATGCCTATATGTCAATCGGGAATGTGAGCTAACACCATACCAAATTTCAGCCCAATCCAACTAATAGGTATGCGTGATTGAACTTCAAACAAACACACAAATTTAAGAAGATTTAAAATAATTGTGTCGTTAGTACAAGGTTAGTACCGGGAGACCGAGCTTTGCTCGGATTAAGTTAAAGATTTTTAGATAAGAAAATTAGATTAATTTAAAAACATCCATTATGTAATCAATGTGAACAGATTTTAGATTATTCAAATAACACACTACTATTATAGAGGACCCATGCTGCTTTGCAGTAAATATAATATCCGAGAAATAATCAAATTTATGATTATTGATTGAGTAATACAGTATCTTGAACGTAACTGATTCAAACGATCAACAGCACAACATCTCAAATTATAGTCTACAATTTACTGATTATTTTGAGTCTAAAACAAATAAGAAACATGAACAATACTGGAGCCATTAATTTTTTGTCATAGAAAAAACCTTATGAAAAATCTTTTTTATGTAGGTTGTTCACCTTGCGTTAACTTGAAACTCGTCCGATTTGAGTAAATAACTATAATATTGTGGTATAATTACCTCGTCAAGTAATCCAAATGATGTGATGTTAGGCTAAAAACCTACATGTTTCGCCGTTAATACGGCATCGTCAGGGTACAAACACAGTAAGACATTGCTGTCACACGCATACAATAAATAAATAACATGAAACGAATTACGAACATAACATTTAGATAGGCCTATCACACGACGCGAACGGTCCCGGCGCAGGTAGTAGACTAGTCACTAGTCACACTAGTCTACTACCTGCGCCGGGACCGTCCGCGTCGTGTGATAGGCCTATCTAAATGTTATGTTCGTAATTCGTTTCATGTTATTTATTTATTGTATGCGTGTGACAGCAATGTCTTACTGTGTTTGTACCCTGACGATGCCGTATTAACGGCGAAACATGTAGGTTTTTAGCCTAACATCACATCATTTGGATTACTTGACAAGGTAATTATACCACAATATTATAGTCATTCATAGTAATCCAGGGGCCATCAACATGGAATTTTTTGAGTAAATAATAGATTAATGAAAGCCGGTATTTCACTGAGGGTTCTTAGACCAAAATATATAGGATTAGATAATTATAACTGGTGAAATACATCTTAAATTGAAGTAAGATTAACATATAGACATTTTCTTATCTCAAAAATCCTTTCGGGCTCCCCCCAGTCGCACTGGAGTTCCCCATGTTAACCTTATGAGTATTCATATTTAATGGGAAATAAAGAATTCATTGGTCAGTTATTTCAACTATCTAAGTTGGTTCTATGATATGCAAAAGCATTAAAAAGTTATAAGATTTACCAACAGGGTGCAGCACTATTATTTTTTTGCATTTATAAAAATAGCTAATTTGAACTAAGTACTCTGCTACTGTAGTACTTGAAGTACAGAATACAGTTGTAAATTTCTGGTATGGTTAGGTACAGCTGTGGGTACATCGTAACCTGGCCCGCTAGCCCTAGCTGTACCCTACTCTGCCCTGCTAGCCCCAGCTGAACCAAGAGAGCACAGAAAAGAAATAGAGAGGGCATCGGGCGAGAGAGGTGAAGCCACCCGAAAATCGGCGTTGCACGTATAAGTGGTGGGGAGAGCGATGAGTCATCCTAGTTCCACGCGTCTCTGCCATGGATATATAATATATCTATGGTCTCTGCAAGTTGCTACTATGCAAAACTTATAGACTGATGCATGTAGCTGGAGTCAGGAACGGTACAAAACAAAAATTTAGAATATTAACAAGTGTTGAAAACGAAGTGTGTATTTTATTTTCCAAATTATTTATGTGAACGTTTTTAAGTAGTAAAAATACTTATAAAATATCCAATTTACCGTGGTTAAAAGGTTTTCTTAATGTGTAATTGTTTCACTGGCATCTTAACACGATTTGTAATTTATATAGATTGAGTACTACGCACCAATGATGATTTAGTCAACTTTCTGGTTTGGATTCTGTGGTTGATATAGTCATTAAATACGCGAAACAATAGTAACACAAATAAAATAGCTATTATATGAAATAAATATATTATTTAGATAAAAAGCGTATAAATTATAGTGCAAAATCCTGTGTTTTGTAATGTGTAGGCTAATTCATTTATTGCCATTTACACTTGATTTGTAGTTGTTTGAGCAAAGTAAAACAAACACAAAAGGATATTTTTGTTTTTAAGTTAGATTAGGCCTACATAAAAGTCGATTTAGGCACCAATTTTTGTTTTGTCATTTAGTTAGTAATATTTCATTTCATTTCATTTCAATATCTTTATTCAACAATTGTACATTGTACATCGAATAGTGTCAGATTCCTAACCTAGTAAATAAAGTTATAAGCTAAAATTACAATAATTTATATAATACTAAGAAACTAAAAATAAAATCAGGTTAATTGGGGAAACACCTCTTTAATGGAGTAGGGAGCGATTTCTATGAGATAATTTTTTAATTTGTTTTTAAATTTGATTGTGTTGCCAATGGGTTTTAAATGATTTGGAAGAAACCGTAAAAATCTTCTTCCGGCACAGGTGGGCTTTTTATTTGAAAATAAAAGATGGTTGCGACTATTTTCTCTTAGGGCTTTTCCTCTTGTATTGTAGCATAATTGTGCGTTATCTGATATACTTTCTTTCGCTAAGAGAGCAGTTTCAAAAATGTATTGGGCAAACACAGTTAATATTTTAAAATTTTTGAAATGAATTTTAACACATTCATCATTTTTTAGTCCCATCATTGTTCTTAATGCCCTTTGCTGTAATTTTAAGATTCGATTAAGATTTTTCTTAGTTGTAGCTCCATATAAAGATATACCGTATGAAATGTGGCTATGGACAAGAGAATGATATATTGTTTTCATAGTATTGATATTACATAGATATGACATCTTTTTCAAAGCAAATATCCCTGAATTTATCTTTGAGCAAACATGATCGACGTGGTCCTGCCAGGATAGATGTTTATCAACTTTTAAACCTAAAAAATCTATTTTTTCAACTTGTTTGATTTCATCGGAATCCAAAATAATCAACGGTTCTATTTTGTTTTTACATTGCTTAGTTGAAAATGATATAAAATTAGTTTTACTTTTGTTTATTTTGAGATTGTTGGATAGTAAGTAATTTTTAATATTTGCAAGTTCTATAAAGGTATCTATTTCGATATGTTCTACTGTTTTTCCTGTAATTTTTAAGTTAATGTCATCAGCATATAAACACATATTTCCACAAGGTACACACGACAGAACATTTGGAATCTTATCAATGTAGCAAAGGAATAAAACAGGGCCTAGTATTGAACCCTGAGGGACACCAAAGTGATTAAGTTTTATTTCTGATCTGTTTTTTACCAGCCAATTATTTTTATTAGACATGATTTCAACGTATTGCTTTCTTTCCGATAAATATGATTTGAACCACGCCAAAATGTGACCTCTTACTCCCATATCTTCTAGTTTGAGTATTAGAGTTTGGTGACATACCCTATCAAAAGCCTTCGTAAGGTCCATTGATATTCCTATAACATTTTCGTGGCTATCAATTGAATTTATTATACTCTCAAAAAAACTTGAAGCAGCTGTAATTGTTGATCTGCCTGAGCGAAAACCATGTTGGCCACTCAATAGAAGGTTGTTATTTTCTATAAAAGACACTAGCCTAATTTTCATTGCCTTTTCAAATAATTTTGAAATAACTGGCAAAAGTGATATTGGTCGATAGTTTTCTACGCACTGAGGGTCCCCCTTTTTGAAAATAGGCACAACCTTAGCAACTTTTAATAATTTTGGAAAATGACCGGATATAAAAGATGAATTAATTAAATGAGTAAAAATTGGAACTAGTTCTTGTTTTGTATATTTTATTACTTTAACGGGAATTTCGTCGTGCCCACGTGAAGGTTTGTTACTTAAAGAGTTTATCAGTTTTTCTACTTCCTCACATGAAACAGGTTCACATCGAAATAATGTTTTATATTTGACACAATTTGTTAGTACTGGCTAGTGATTATCTAACAACTTATTACAGTTTACAGAACCATTCTTTCCAGATAAACTTACAAAGTAGTCATTTAGTACATTAGATATTGCCCTGGGATCTGCAATAGTTGTTCCTTTGTACGCAATGGTCATGTCATTCACTAAGTTATTTTCTTTGTTACCTACTTCTTTATTTATAATTTTCCAGGTTGTTTTCATAACATTATCCGAGTTATTTATTTTTTTATCGTAGTGTAATCTTTTAGTTTTGTTTGCCGATTTTTTAAAAGTCTTCATTTTTGTTTTACAGAGGTTAGACAAGTTTTCGTCTTTTAATAATCTAGCTAATTTTGATGATTCCACGATTTCGTTGAATTCCTCCTTTAATGAATAAGTATACCACTCTTTACTGTTAGTTTTTTTCTTTATTACTTGTTTTGGAAATGCTGTGATAAAATGTGATTTGAAAATTTTATAAAATGTTTCGTATTTTTGTTCACAGTTTGCATTAAAAACTTCAAACCAGGACTCGTTTTGTAATGATATTTTGAAATTAATTAGATTTTCATCAGATAGGTTATAGTCTAAATACTTCAGTGACTCGTTTTTCCATGTTTTTTTGGTTAATTTATCAAGGGTCAAAATTTGAGCATCATGATCAGATAGATATGTAACCAGTCCCTCTATTTTTAGATTAGATTTGGGAATATTTGTCAAAAAGTTGTCTATTGCAGATTCCGAGGGCCCTATTACCCTTGTGGGAAAATCAACCAGATATTGCATTCCATGTCTAACTAGAACGGAGTTTAGATCCGTGGCATTCCTATCATTTCCTAATGTGTTAATATTTATGTCACCAGCCACTATAACATATTTATTCCTAGCTAGTACAATATCTAATAGCTTACTTAGCCTGTCTAAAAAAATTGGAACTTTAGAAATTGGTGATCTGTAAACTGCAACCAACAAGAATGATTCAGTATCGGATTTAAAACAAACCATGCTGCTCTCAAACTGTTTGTCTTCATGTAAGGATAACACTTCAGGAATAACAACTGGACTCCACTTCACAGCTCCACGCGCAAAGATGGCAACACCACCTCCCGTCGTGGTGGTGCGGCAGTAATGAGAAAGTAATTTAAATTTATTTACATGCAATCTGGATATCTCATTTTGATTTAATTTATGCTCTGTTAAAACTACTACTATATCGGGGTTACTTTCGTTTAAAATAATTTCTAGTGGTTCGATGCGGCTTGCTAAATGTTGAATGTTCTGATGGAATATTTTTATTTTATTGTTATTTTTATTGATAAAAATGTTTTTGGGCGGTGTTATTTTTTTTCCGTCCCTAGCACGAGCGGGGAGTTTAAAGTGGAGTCCCGTGTGTTATTTTCGGATGGAAATACTACAATAGGGCTTGCACTCCCCACTTCACTGATAGAGACTTTTTCACTGATCCCTCCCCCACTGTATTCTTCTGCAGACTCCTCAGCGCTGGCAGACGCTTGTTCGACATCCTGTACTGTTGTGGATGCAGGTAGTGGCGATGGTGATGCTTGTGGTTGTGACTGCTCCTGCCCTGCTGTGATGTTGGTGGTAGGTGGTGTTGAGATGTTGTACCTCCTTAGCTCCTCAGCAATATCCTTTCGTAGCTGATTCACAAACTCATTGTGTTTTAGTCCTCTTCTGAGATGTCTGGTAGCTCGCTCATCATCCACAATAACTTTGACTGAGACTTTTGCGCTGCGGTGAAACTGAACAATATGTTTCGCAAACACGCTTGTAGGAATCTGGTCACGTATGCATCCCAGGGGAAAACAAATCAGTTCCTGCAGGTTCTTACTTTTGAAATCTGTTATGAGCTGATTATGTGCCTCCGCATAGTCTGATATACTAGGTTTTTCGCATTATCTATTTTTAGTTATAAGACTATAAACAAGTGCCCCATTCGGAGTGTTTTGTAAAGCCAAAGCTTTGCTCACACATTGCGCTTTTGTTGGTCTACCAAACCTATTGCGGAAGATGACTGCCACTCCTTGGCTCATCTGTCTTTGGTCTCCAAAATCACCCGATATACAGTGGGCGAAAGCAACAGACGACTTGTTTTGATTTTCCGAAATAACGCTGTCCATATTTCCTTCAAGAACTTGAATTTGGCTATCGGGTATTTCAGTAGATACCACATTCGAATGGTTAACATCTTTAGTAGAACAAACAGATGCAACATGACGTGTTACTACAGGGGATGGCAATGTATTAGATGCGTTGTTTTGTTTAGTTTTATTTTCATGTAGGAATTCATTAGTTAGCCTTATTATTTGCTTGGCTATACACTTTTTCCCCTTACTGTTCAAGTGCAGGCCATGTCGAGTGTGGTACCAGCGTTGGAGGAGATGCAGATCAAGAGTTTTAGCTTGAGGGAAATCTGCGAGCATACGTCTTATCATTAAATTTGTGTCATTTATAAACTTATTTTCAGGGCTTTCTGGTGTTAGATCGTATCTGTTAGGTATAGTAGACAGAATGAGATTTGTGTGCTCAAACTTGGGAAGAGCCTCTGTCAGATACTGACAAACTGGATTTATTGGCGCTCGAATGACTGAACTAGTGATGTCATTTGTTCCTGCTAGAATAACAATACAATCTTCCTTTGTGTAAGTTTTGAAATGCAGCTGCATTTACTTGTTGGAAGACAGACGGACAGGTGACAGGTGATGGCAACCGTAACAAACCAAGCGATTCAATCGCACGTAGCGTCACTGCCGAGTGGTTGACACGGTCTTCACTAGACGTGCACTTGCAATTGATTATCTTCTGGGAAAACAAACAAAATCGGTTCAGATAGATTACAAACCTTGGTAACATGCAGAAAATATCAGAAATAACGTGAACGACGCGAAAATTAATAAATTCGAGTTTTCACTGTATTGAATCTCTGGTTAACCGATGATTATTATTTGTATTTTTAGGTAAATAATTTACGTTGAAAAATGTGTGGTGTTTTATTAAAACTAGTGGTCGTCCTGTGGTCGAAACTCGACCAAAAATAATTAATGTACAGACTTCTCTATTTTCTCCCCACACTGTAAATAAAACATGTGATTGGGATTTCTTCCATTTGTTTTGATTTTCTGTTTACATTTTGTTGTTATTTCGTCACCATCATGGCAACCCAGTTGGTCCATGTTAATTTTTTGAAGTTTTCAAATTCGTTTTTTGTGCTTATTTTTTAGCCTATTTTAATTTATAAAGGGATTCTGCACATCTACAGGCAAATATCTTTCTAACAGTATGTGTAGATTTCCCCTGCGATGCACACGAGCTGAGAAAAAAGGTTTTAAAGAAACATGCTTGCCTATTAATATATAGACTAGAGGTCGTCCAGTGGTCGAAACTCGACCAAAAATATATAATGTACAGACTTCTCTATTTTCACCCCACACTGTAAATAAAACATGTGATTGGCATTTCTTCTATTTGTTTTGATTTTCTGTTTATATTTCGTTGTTATTTTGTCACCAGCATGACAACCCATAAAGCCTATGTTAATTTTATTAAAATTTCAAATTCATGTTTTGTGCTTATTTATGAGCCTATTTTAATTTTTAAAGGGTTTCTGCACACCTACAGAAAAATATCTTTCTAACCGTATGCGTAGATTTTCTCTGCGATGCACACGAGCTGAGAAAAAAGGTTTTAAAGAAACATGCTTGCCTATTAATATATAGATAGATAGATACACAATAAGTTTTGAATATTCATAACAGTTGCACTTGTTTTACTCATCTCGTTTTTAGTTCTAACATTTCACTCTTCATATGCACCCATATTATTCATTTGCGGTTTAATACGCCCAGTTAACTGCCACTTTGTGCTTTATGATTTATAATAAAAATGAATAATTAATGTAAGTCTACTGGCTGACTGCTTGGTAACATTTAAATACTCAAACATTAAACATGAGCTCAAGGCCAAAGATAATTGAACAAACTGTACTTGAATATTTTTCGTCCATGTAATTCAGTTATGTTACTCCAAAATAAAACATAAAATCTTCAAAGAGGAAAATATATAGAAGACAGTAATAAGCTTAATATATTAAATAGTTAACTGAAAACACCAAGTCAACTAATGTAGGCTACACTTGTACACAATTACTATATATTTGAAAAACTTTCATCAATCTCCCATTGGTCCTGATGACTGACGTGATTCGACGAAATCTAAGTAAAATAGTTTATATCATCATACAGCCTTGACGAATTCCAAAATTTTTACAGTATGTGTAAATGTATTAAGTAGTGTTGAAATACGTCATTTAAATTTATAAACTCTCATTTAGCAAATTTTCTATATAGGGCATAAGCTATTTTGTGTTAGTCACAATCCGTCTGTGGAACGTTTAAATCCCTAGTTAAGTCTTGTACGAGCTTCAGTCCAAGATATGATACTGTAGTTAGCAGTAATGATGTCTACAATGCCACTGGCTCTCGTAGTAGGCTTTGTTTAACAGCTGCCAATTCGTTTTGAGAGTTGCTTCTGTGATGGAATTGCATGTTCCTTTATCCTACTTTAGCTTGACCAACGTTGTAGTAGTAAATTATCTTTTTTCTAAATTTAATCTGTAATTTATTTAACGTTTAAAATTTTGTGTCAAACACTTTTTCTGGTAATTGTAAATCTTTTGGGTTAGAAATAAAGCTTGGAAAATTCCCTAATATATTGAGTAACGTGTAAACGTACACTAGGTTCAATTTACATGGATTTTGTTGACGTCACTACGTCATACATCCTCATTTCGTACATTACACACAAGGCCCAAGTACAGTATGGCCTCAATATCTCCAAGATGAAAGGGGGCGTAATTCGAGTTATCAAGGAATTCGAGATATCGAGGTTCGAGTTATCGTGGCCCATGAACAAAACTTATGTGGGCAGCTCCACTAGAGACATAACCGGACAGTCGTAGACGGATATCAAGCGACTGCGTGTTATCTTATCACCGGTATATGAGGGCGAGGGCGGCACCACAGTCACACAGTCTTGTGATATGGAGTATTAGTACCACATAATATTTACCCAGACTCGGCGGCGACCGTCCTCAGTCTTCAGTCAACATTATTTGTACCGTCCTCTACATGTGTTTTGGCTTCTCAGCAAATTGTGTTTATGTACAGGATTTATGACTTCCCTCTTAAACACTGCAGCTGTTCTTGGTTCTCTGTTGGTTACTTGGAATAGCCGGATATGATCACGCAAACGACACTTGGCCTTGATGAGTGTTGTTACTTGTTTTAGTTACCTACAAACAATTGCAATATTCTGAATGCTGTTGCGATACCCCCATCAATTTTCAAACAATTAAACACATAAGAAGATTATGTAATCACTCACCTAACTTGACAAAATTAGGATGTAGTTTTGATGTTGTACCGTTAAGTTCTTACTTTGTTCTATTATTTTCGATTACAAAGAGAGTATTTCCGATGAGCGTATAGATTATCATAATTTTGTTACACTTTTCTAGTTTACTTTACAAATCGCTATTTTGTAGACAATATATATAACCGTCGTGGCCCAACATTTTATCAATTACCTCTCCACAATCCTAGAATGGAATTGAAAAACTTCTCGATTTAAAACAATCATGTAAAATATTGGTTTGTTTATACATTTTTTCCTACTTTTTATTTGCATTGAGAAAACCCTTTTATTTTTAAATATTTTTTATAAAACAGAATAACGATTTCATAAGTATTGCCATATTTTTGTATTCAGCTGGATGTAATTTAGTAGTACGTATGGGGTACGACTACTACAGCCCTAACTGCAGCCATTGGTCAGATATTGTTACAAGGGTCTACATGTTGTGCGGCCACACGCAAGAAGGCTATCGTAATGCTTGCTCGTTATTTAAATGCCAGAACACCATTGGATGAAAACACCCTTACAAGACTTTTGTATCAATGTCAAATTTACTCTGAGGAGCGACATACGTAACACCATAGATGCCATAAATTTTACCAAAGTCAATGGTGACATCTACGTAATGTAAAACATTTTGATTTTTTTGGGCTAGTGATCGGGTTTTATTGAAGTTTGAACAATAAAAGGATTAAATTTGTTAATTCTTCAGTACATTTATTTTTTTATTTATCATAGTTTTAGTACCTTTAGCCTAATACTTTACTTTTCTAGTATGAGTGTTTTCATATAGATCAACATTATTGTGTTCTTCCTTTGAATAACGTATGTGGGCAATAATTTGTTTTATTTTGTAGACTTTTTCTACATTCTATAACGAAAACCACCCATCCGTCTACGTACAGTATTTTTCTTGTTGAAATGTTTTTAATGATTATAAGGAGGAATATTGAAAAACATAAAATTGTAAGAAAAATTTTGTTATTTTGTATAATATGACCTAGTAAAATTCAAATCGAAAAATATTCATCCATTTTAAAACACAAATCACAAAAAGTAATTCCTACAGATCCCTTGTTAGTAAGTGTGAGGTAACGAAGATGGGGCGGGGTGGCGGTATGGACCATAGCTTAAATGAGTGCTTATATTCCCCACGCTAACTAGAGGCCTCATTAGAGCTACCCCTCGTTATTTCCCCCCCCCCCCTAGTTACCACAGATGTCCCCCCTCTCTCTGTCTCTCTCTTTATTATTTACGTCCTCCACAGGACACGTTTAAACGTCTCCGCTCCGAGACAGCTTTAATTTCCACTTCCAAGTCTCCTTTGACCGACAGCCGCGTGATTGCGTATTGTCTTGTTAATTACTGTTGGTGAGCCGGGGAGGGTAATGTTCTACAGTTGCTCACAGGGCGAGGGTAATGTTCTACAGTTGCTCACAGGGCGAGGGTAATGTTCTACAGTTGCTCACAGGGCGAGGGACATATTCTACAGTTGCTCACAGGGCGAGGGTAATGTTCTACAGTTGCTCACAGGGCGAGGGTAATGTTCTACAGTTGCTCACAGGGTGGAGCTGACGAGGGAAATGAGGGAAAAGTGTCAAAATGCCCAAAGATGGACTTGTGTATGTGGCATGTGCTGAGAAGCTGGGTGGATATAGCACTCGTCTTGTGCTATCTATGTCCATACTCGTCTTGTGCTATCTATGTCCATACTCGTCTCGTGCTAACTATGTCGATCCATACCAGTCTTGTGCTATCTATGTCCATACTCGTCTTGTATGGGTTTCCAGTCCGATCTTGAAATCAGAAGCTTTTGATGGTTCAAAAGTGCACAGCCGTCATCGATAAATTGGCTTTTAACGGTGCAAAGAAATCGCTGATCTTAGTCAGTAACATGGCTATCTACCATTAATTTACTCATCTTCGCTTTAATATATTGCACCCTTATGTGTGGACGTATGGATCTGTTCTAATGTACAGTACTTTAGGTTACGACCGACACGGCTAGGTCAGACACTGAAATTAATTAAATTTAGCGTGACTTTTAGTGGAGGGAGGAGGGAGTTCATATAGAAAGGTCTTCTCGACTTGACCTTCATTTTTGTTTGATAGATATGCCAAGGTGGAGGTTAGGAGGCAATCGCGTTTGACAGGATTTGAACCCGTATCTTCAAGGCCGAAGTTCTTGATCAGAAGCCAAACATTGCTCATACAATGACTCTGAAATTATATAACGAAGGGGATAATAAATAAGTACAACTAAATCTTTGTTCAGTTATTGTAATTTAGGAGTGTTAGGGGGAGTTTCAATTTAAGCATTGTGCGTAAAAAGTAGTGGATATATTTTCAAGGCTGGTTCATAGAATATTTACCTACTTTATTATTGTTCGAATTGTAATTCAGACTGATTATTCGTGACCATCAACTCTGTCAAATTAATGCTCGTTAAAAAACTCTCTTTTCAGCAATAGCTCTGTTGGAATAAAAACAGTTTACAATATGAGACGCTTACAATGTAAAACATTCTCAAGATTTAATGGATTGATAAGAATACTTACATTTAAGGGTGTTGTAGAATATTCAAATGCGGCATAAGTCTAAGATACGCTTTGCGTGAGAGAAGCACACCTAAACCAACCTTATTGCTAACTACCTTCTGAGTGTACATTTGTATTTAACGAGAGCATACTTTCCTTACGAATAAAGAAAATGACTGGCTCCAGAAAAGGGAAAGCATTGAAAGAAACTCTGAGTGTCAAAGAGTTAAAAATAATTACACTTAAAAATCGTGACGCATTACGGTGTCAAGCAAAACAGTAATAACAGTGTTTTGAAGCAATGCCGGTTGTATACACCGCTACACTGTTCTTTGTTACACAGATAGAAGCCGTTTTAATTAGATTAGACCCCACCGTCTAGAAAATTAATTAACTTATTAATGAAGATCCAAAGCCCCCTCCCCTTGTCGTCATGTCGCAAGCATTCCCCACAGTTGCAGCTTTTGCTGCGAGTTTTATTTGCATTCAGGTAGAGGTTTACGGAAAGGTAATTTGGAACTGTGAAACTGTTGTTAAAAATTGTGTTATAATTCTTCGTGGGACAAATTTGAGTGTTGATTCAAAAACTTGTAACATGGGTTTTGTGAAAGGGCTGTTGTTTGTTAGCGTTTTCATAATTTTATTTAGCTTTTATTTTGTAAGCTATACTAGTTAGTATTGTTTTGTGCTTTTGTTCGGTTTCATGTGGTTTTGTAAAAGTAATGTCTTCTCAGTTTTGGGCTACGTTTGTGTTTTAAGGAGGCTACAATGATGGTATGATGGAATTTTAAATTAAGTTTGATTGTTTAAATAAATCGAGATGAATATAGTGTACACTAAAATATGAATTACCAAATTTAAAACAACCGTACATTCCTAAACTGTTTTTCATTGTAGAAATAATAAGGTATGATTGTGAAGATACATGCGGCGAAACATAATATATTAGTAGAACACATTTCTCAATACCGTAACTAAACGCAAATATTATCATTACTTATATAGTTCGTGAAACTGCTCAAAACAATCAACCTCAGAAAATTAAAATTCGCAATTGATCTGCTCAAACTGGAACTCCCCTCGTGCCCAGCAGCATTAACACCCACTGATATTATCTTATGGTAATGAGAGTTAATTTATTCACTCTTATTCCAGAGCGGAAACACATTCATTAAATAACAACGTTTAAGGTAAATTTGTGTTCGTGACTGTTTCGACTGTCGGCGAACGTTTGAGGGGGGCAGGAGGCCAGTTAGCGAGTGAAGGATTAGCAGCAATGGTCCTCCAGTGACCGCCTGGCCGAGGCAGCCGACGTGTAAACAAGGCTGCATGCAACCTCGCATGTGGCCATGCTAATAAACCAACTAATATCACTTATGTACACACAAGCCGACCATATTTTTTAAAACACCTCTTGCTCTTTAAGTTATGACAACGATCGACAATACTGTTGTGTACGTGTAGTTGATTCGCTTCGGGTGCGATTTTGTATAGATAGTTATTTGAATTCATTTGATCTACCTACTTGGGTTAATCGAAAGAAAATAATTACACCTACAAAACAAGGTAAACATTTAACTTGACTTCATTTTCTACAATATTTCTGGAATAATAGTGTATTGTTTTATTAATATCACAATTAGAAGTAGAAATTAGTTAACTTAAGGATAAAATAGAGTGTTCTGTGCACTAATGTCGAGCCCATGACGGCACGAGTACACTACAATGTTCTGTGCACGGACGTTTTGTGCATGACGGGACGAGATACACTACAGTGTTCTATACACGGCCGTTTTGTCCATGACGGGACGAGATACACTACAGTGTTCTGTGCACGGACGTTTTGTCCATGACGGGACGAGATACACTACAGTGTTCTGTGCACGGACGTTTTGTCCATGACGGGACGAGATACACTACAGTGTTCTGAGCACGAACGTCGAGCCCATGACGGGACGGGGTACTAATGTTCTGTGCACAGACATTTTGTCCATGACGGGACGAGGTATACTACAGTGTTCTGTGCACGGACGTTTTGTCCACGACGGGTCGGGGTATACTACTCAAATGATCTGTGCACGGACTTTTTGCCCATGACGGGACGAGGTATACTACTCATATGCTCTGTGCACGGACTTTTTGTCCATGACGGGACGGGGTATACTACTCATATGATCTGTGCACGGACTTTTTGTCCATGACGGGACGAGGTATACTACTCATATGATCTGTGCACGGACTTTTTGTCCATGACGGGACGGGGTATACTACTCAAATGATCTGTGCACGGACTTTTTGCCCATGACGGGACTAGGTATACTACTCATATGATCTGTGCACGGACTTTTTGTCCATGACGGGACTAGGTATACTACTCATATGATCTGTGCATGGACGTTTTGTCCATGACGGGACGAGGTATACTACTCATATGCTCTGTGCATGGACGTTTTGTCCATGACGGGACGAGGTATACTACTCATATGCTCTGTGCATGGACGTTTTGTCCATGACGGGACGAGGTATACTACTCATATGCTCTGTGCATGGACGTTTTGTCCATGACGGGACGAGGTATACTACTCATATGCTCTGTGCATGGACGTTTTGTCCATGACGGGACGAGGTATACTACCCGGTGCAGTGTCCGGCAGCGTTGCTCGTCGCTCCTGATTTCCCGAGGGCGCTGTAACCGGTGGCGCCATCTTTAATATTGCCCGGGAATCACTTTTGTCAGCCGCGACCGGGAAGCAATCTTCTTCTCCTTGCATGCTGAATATTACTTTGAAATATACATGCCGACATTGTAACGGGCGAATTTCCCATAAGTCCGGCCCCACCTGCCCCTTTATGAGGGGATTGGCTTTTTGAAATCCTGGATTTATATCAAAATACATTTTATTGAGGGGTTGAAATTTAAGGGTATCTTTAGTTTGTGAATATTGTTGTTTTACCCAGTAATTTATTTGCTATTATAAAATATTAAAAATCTATTGTTTTATCTTACTTTTAAATTATGCAAATGTATCTGTACTGCATGTTTCGAACCTTTCGATTACATATTAAATTACATTGTACAGCGCCAACTATTTACCCAATCGTATGCACACAAATTGCACAATAAAAATTTTAGAATCGAAATTAATAATAAAAAATAGTTTAAAATTATTAACTAGCACTTGACCGGTTTGTTGAAAGGCAAGGTCCTATTTGTGGACTTACTATCTCCCTGGATCAATTATCCAAAACATATTACAGCCGGTGTTATTTTTAAAAATTTATTTGTTTGTTTTCTAGGAATTCCGGCTGATGAAAACCCTTCTACATTTACTGATTTAAAAGAGTTTGTTAATAGTTAACGAAATATCTACAGTTTTGTTTAAAATTATCCATGTATACAACAAGGATCTTTATATTGACCGGAAATCCATCAATGTTCGTACGATTAAAAAGACTAAAATAGACTAAAAATACTGGTACTTTTATCAATGAAATATATTCAAGCAATTTCATTACCAATAGGAAACCAAAACTGTAAAAGTTTCTGAACTTTTGGACTCGATTTTGAAAACAAGTTTAATTCGTGAATTTTAGCCTAAAACTAGATTCAAAATACATGAAGAATACTCCTTTTTATCAGTCGAATTGAAATCTAGACAAGCAGCTATTGAGGGGACCTCAAGGGAAATAACAAATCAAGAAGTCCGGCGACGGATAGGCAATTCTGCTGCAGTTCGGCGTGAGTCCGTGATTGCCAAACTTTGTTGATCGGAGCTAATAAAATTACAGTTCATTGGTCGAGATTGCTCCCAGTCTAATATAAAGTTTAAATTAACATTTATACACTTATTTGTGTTATTTGTTTGTAGCTGTATTTACAAAAGGTATTCGAAACTTTGAATTTGTGTCTGTAGAGAAATTGGGTGAATTTTAAGTAGACCTACCTAAGTTTTATTTCAGATCTTAAATTGAAAAGTGTATTTGATACAGAAATTATTGTTTAATGTGACAACTTATGAACCATGGTGCTTTCTTCCTCTCAATAGAATAGAAATGTACAACTAATTACTAATAGTAGCATCAGTAGGCCTACTTATAATTTAAAGATATTCGCCTATGTGTATTTTTAAATTAAAAGTATAGCCTACCTAAAAATAAATTTTAGGGTATATTTATAAAACTTGATATTTAGTTTAGGTAGTATTGAACTAACTTTGGTAAATTTGTTACCTATTCTAATATTGTCTCGTTCCAAATTGACGGCCACTTCAATATTGTGCTAACTGAAATGACGGAAAAAACTAATAACTTAATGAATAAGTTAAATCATTATTTAATTAGCATGTATAATTCCCTATCAAAGACAAACTCATAAAGATCAGATAATAAATAGATGAGAAATCAAGATTTTTTATGTACATAGGTCAGGGTGCCCTGACAACTTCTGTGACAATCAGCTGATTTAACTAAACCATAAACTGAAACAAAGACTGCACACATGATTCCATTGTTGGTAAAGGTAAAGCTATGATATGTTATGTTGGCGAAGTCTTCAATTACTTTCAAAACAAAAGCATTGATAACAAATCATTAACTAAAACAGCTAAAATTGTTGTTTTGAAACAAATAGCTAAGTATAACATTTTAGGGTAGAATGGGCCCAACCACAGCCACCTCTAACAGATGCAACTTTTTTCATTTATCGTTCCCTAATGATGATTGGTTATTAATGCAATAAACGTAATGATAAGTATTCATATACAGAGTTTTTCAATAAGTTATTTAATAATCATATTCCTTATAGGTAATTTTTGAAAGAGTAAGATGGATCACACAAATTATAAAAATAAACCTAAAACTAAATAAAATATAACGTAATAATGCACAGCATGGTATTTTTGGAACGCTTTAAGACTAAAGATAACTAATATTTACAGTCACCAAATTAGAACACCAAAGCTATAATCCCTAACCCTAAAATAGTGCTCAAAGTATCCACCATTAAATCATAAATCATAAATCTTTATTGGTCATTAAATAACATATGTTACAATAGACCTCGTTAACAAAAAAAAAGGGTCATAGATTCTAGATAGTATAACATGGTCTATAACATGGAATCTTCACTAAACTTAAATATAACAAAGACAACAAGAAAATAAAAGCTAAAATCATTTGAAAAACACAGAACTATAGGCTATATAAACACATTCATTTAAAGACATCTCTCAAGCCGATGATTTCTCATAGAATCTCTCACCCTTCAAAACACTCCTGGGATTTTCCCAATATGTAATGTACATCCATTCACTATCTTTTCCTGTAATTCTTGATTATTTTCTAGTGGGGTTTGGTCAATGATTTTATATAGCTCCAAAGAAAAAAAGTCGAGTGGGTTTAGGTTTGGGAACCTGGCAGGCCATGCAACATGACCCCCACGAGCAATCTATCTATTTCTAAAAGTCTTATTTAATTCCTGACATCTAATGTAGAATGTGGCGGAGCACCATCTTGCATAAACCACATTGTAGCTCTCTCCTGACTTATTATCAATATAGTTCAGGACAAATATTTTTCAAAAAGTCCAAGTACAATGCCTTGTTCAGTCTATTTGGCAAAAATACAGGTCCTAACAAAACATCTCCAATAAACCTTAACCAAACATTGACACAAAACTGTACGGGTGTTTTCTTTGAGAAACTTGGTTAGGATTAAAATAAGCCCAAAAGTGATTGTTTTGGTAATTAAAAATACCCTTACTCAAAAAACTGTCTTCCTCTGTGAATAAAATGCTGGAAAGGATTCTTTGTATTTACTTACAGGGCACTCTGTATACTGTAGATGTTATTTTTATGTAGAACAAATTTAAGCAAAAAAAACCTTTATATCTGTGGGGTATTTCTGTATGTGTCACATACATACATACATTGACCATTGCTGTACCTACTTTATTAAGGTAAATCTAGAAAGAAATATAGTATAGTCTAAGTTATCAGGTCAGGGGAACTCTTTGGCATTGGAAATCTCCCTCTACATAGAAACAACCAGATTTCACCTACTATTATAATAGCATACAACTGTGCAACATATATACTTAGGACCTACCAATATTTCTGTTCTAGGTTCTGTGTCGGAGACAGGTTCTACTTATGTGATAACAAGATTCTGTGCGAGTATGACTACGAGGAAAGACTGGTGTTTGCTAACATGGCGTACAACCCTTCTTCTCTGTCGCAACTGAAACAGCGCACCAACCCGCTGCCGGTGAGTGGTATATGAACTAGACATTACATTTACGCGTTAAAGTTTGCGCTAGTTAGGAATTAGGATAAATACCCCGCCGCAGCAAACCTCTGCAGACTAAGCGAATTTCAATTGGTGATTAGGCGGGATTTGAACCAGGACCTCAAGAACCGAAGTTCCATGCTCTAACCACTAGACCAGATACTAACCACTAGATCGCTCCCCCATTCCCTATTTAAATAACAGTAGATTTAACTTTATTTATTTATTTTATTTTAACGAGTAATTAAAAATAAATGGAAATATAAATTTATTGGCTTTTGCGGATGATGTAGCAATAATTGCTGAGAAAAAGGAAGATCTAAAGAAACTAACAGAACATTTTTTGACACATGCAAAAACTGTAGGATTATCAGTCAATGAAAGCAAAACTCAGTATATGAAGATAAGTCGAAGAGAGGATATTAGGCCATCCCCCCTCAAAGTCTTTAACTACAATTTTAAACAGACAAAAGAATTTAAATATCTAGGAGTTACAATATCTAACACTAACTTGGAAGATATTGAAATACAAAACAGAATTGCTGCTGGTGATAGAAGCTACTGGAGCTTAACAAAGCTTTTGAAAAACAATATATTATCAAAAGACACAAAAAAAAGGATTTACAAAACAATGATACAACCGGTAGTGTTATATGGATCCGAAGTTTGGGCCCTGACAAAAAAATCTCAAAAAAAGCTAATAACATTTGAGAACAAAATACTACGGAGAATATACGGACCTGTAAAAGAGGGGGATGCATGGAGAATCAGAAAAAATAGGGAGCTGAGAGAGTTATATAAAGAACCAGATATTGTAGCTTTAGCAAGAAGCAGGAGGGCTGGGACACATCATAAGAAGAAGTGAAGAGAAAGTAGTAAAGAAAATCTGGACAGGAAGACCAAGTGGAACAAGACCCTTGGGAAGACCAAGAATGCGCTGGAACGACCAAGTTAAGGGTGATTTGGTGAAGATAGGAGGAGATTTGGGGATGGCGCACAACAGAGAAGAATGGAGGCGGCTAGTTGGAGAGGCTAAAACCCTTCTAGGGTTCGAATGGCCACAGGAGTAAGAGTAAGAGTAACGAGTAATTAGGTATGCTGCTACGGGGATGGTAAAAAGTTTGTTTTAACCAAATGTTAATAGTAGTACAATAGTATGTATAGTAATAGTATGTAAATAAATAAATTAGTCAAATTTCACCAAAACATATCCATAAACAATCAAACCATAACAATTTTATTTTTCTCCATAAGAATAACATGGGAATTTTACATTATTAATTTTTTTTAATTTTCTCCACTACCTACCATTAATTGTTTAACAATGCTTCAATATAGGCCTACAAAATTATTTTTTTTAAGCTCTGCACAATGGTCTTAATAAAAAATTAGCATTTATATTTTTATGGTAAAGATTTGAGAAAAATAAAACACTTTTTGAACATTTTAAACCCCTATGACCGATCTTACTGGTTCGGGAACTCATTCAAGTCATTTACAAATTACATATTAGGCTAGGATTATACTAGGACGCTGGCGTCCGAGAGGCCAGCGTCCGGGACGCTAGCGGGGTATTAAATCAAATGGGGGCGATTATACTATGGATGCTAGCGTCGGATGCTAAAAAAAGCCACCGAAAGCTCAAAATTATTACCGTAGGTGGCATGGTAAAACCTAGGCCCGGGACCGATTTACTTTTTCATTTTGATGTCCCCAGAGGCCAAAAACACCACCCGTTCGTATAGATTTAAATATTATATATATATGTCTGTAAACGCGATAACTGGAGTAACTTTTGTTCTATTTTGAAGAAATTTGGTTTTAAGGTGAAGGGTGGGATAAATATGAATGAGTTCGCGAACCAGCATGAACATACCTTGGAAATGGGGTCTATGTGCTAAAAAAGGGGGTTTGTCATTTTTGACCCATATAACTAAAAAATTCACAATTTCTCTCTAGACAATTTTAATGAGCTTAAAATCAAATAATTTAGTATCTATATTTAAGTGTTTTTGTACTGTTATTAACTTAGTTATGGAGAAAATTAAAAAAAGAGTACATTAAAAATTTCCATGTTATTCTTATAGAAAATGTTGTTAAGTGTTGGAATTTGCTTGTGTATGGATATAGTTCGATTAAACTTGGCCAATCTGTTTTATACTAAGCTAATAATACAGTATTTTACTAAAAAAAACACACTTTATTAGCCCCCTTAAAGCATAAAACCTTGGTAGATACTCGTTAAACCTAATGTTATTTAATGCTACAAAAAGTGACTAAACATTGAAATAAAATGGCAGTCCGAGAGGCTAGCATCCCAACACAAATCACGTCATTTTTCGGCTCGAGGTGGGACGCTAGCCTCTCGGATGCCAGCATCCCGGACGCCAGCGTCCTAGTATAATCCTAGCCTTACATCTTCAAGCCAAATTTCATCAAAATCTGACCAAAATACTCAAGTTATCACATTCACGGACACATATATGTATTTATATAATAAGTTTTGAACAAAAATAGTGTTTTTGGCCTCTAGGCTGAGGTAAATTAATGATTTCTCTAGAATACGACAACTTTTTGACTAGGCAAAACTGAAAAGGCTACTTTATTGTAAACTATAGAATATTTAATGCCATATCCAACTATCAAATATACAAAATTGAGGGAGAAAATAGAACTTTTACAATACACTCTACGATTGGCTTGTCCAACTATGTTGTATTTGTAATGAAAACTGTTCACAGCTGGTTCATATAGATGGGATTTTTCCCTAAGTACGCTAAAGTTCCTGATGTTCAAAGGTCCTATTGCCTTTCAGATGGTTACAAACCTTTTTTGAGCATGTTATAAAATATTTTGCTATAAGTATTAAGGAGAAGAGTTAATTTGGGAAAAATTGATGGAGTTGTAAATAGTTTGATAAAAACCTATAGAGAAAAAATTAAACCGCTTAGGATTGTGCAAATTGCAATTACAGTAGACTCCCCTCTTATGCGGACACCTTTTAAACGGACATCGGTTTAACCGGACTACTTGGTGGAAATGACATCCCTTAAACTGGACAATTTTTATCAGCACATCGGTTTAGCCGGACTGGATTGGCAGGAAATGGATGGTACTGAAACGACTGTTCTTGTGGGAAAGATTTGAGACCAGTGATCACATGTCTAAATATGTAATAATCATTATTGGCTTATACAGTATACATTCAAATGGTCCGTTTGAATGAGTTTTTTGGGACGTCGGTTTAACTGGAAAACCCGTTATGCAGACTGGCCTCGGTCCCGAGAAGTCTGGATAAGGGGGAGTCTACTGTAGCGGGGTTAGTTTTGTTATGCTAGAACTTTCATGTAAACAGACTTTAAATACCGTACTGGGAGTTTTAAACAATCCCTTGCGACGGTCTAACAACCTCCTCGGTGGTTTGTTACGATCTAGCAATCAATTTTCTCAGTGGTTTTTGACAGAAGCGATGTCCTGGATGGTTTGTGACAGACTAGTGATGTCCTGTCTGGTTTTGAGACGGTCTAGCAATCTTCTGGGTGGTTTGCGAAAATCTAGAAAAGTCCTGGTTCATTTGCGACAATCTTGTCCTGGGTGGTTTGAGACGGTTTAGCAATCTTCTGGGTGGTTTGCGACAATCTAGCGATGTCCTGGGTGGTTTGAGACGGTTTAGCGATGTCCTAAGTGGTTTTTGACGGTCTAGTAGTATCCTGGGATCGGATCCCAATGTCCTGATATTTTATCAGCACAGTAATTCAGTCCTTGCATGATACACATGTGCATAGGTCTGAAGCCTATGTGGATGGGCAAATGCAAGTTTAAAAGAAAGAAATAGTATCATTAACAATTCAAAATTCTCATTATTTACTTACCGTAATTGTTATCTAAAATAATTTTGAACATTTTCATAGATAAAATCTCAAACCTGTTCTAACCTGTTGACAGACTCCGCCGACCAGTTCTGCCAGAGGATCCGGAGACCTTAACAATAACAACAACAGCAGCAGCTTGCCGCAGCTTCCTCCGCAAGCAGCGGCACACAAGGCAAGCTGACGGAGCTAAGCCACAGCTCCAGCGTAGTTTGTAGCTTAAACTGTACAGTATCTTACACTAGTCCGTGTCTCATTTATGCTTCTGGGTGTAAATACCGTTGTTGAGATACAATTTCATATTTTCCATTCTCTACGCGAAAATGTGAATGTTTCTTTTGAAGAAATATGTTAGTTGATTTAGTTTGGTTTTGTGTGGTTTCCATTGAAAATTGTAAAATAAGAGATTGTTGTCTAGTTTTAAATGGCAATATAAAAAAAAATACAAAACAGCAGTAAATTTTATAAATAATTTTCTTTTAAATTTACTGCATAAGTATATAATTCCAAATTTTAAAAAGTATCAAGAAGTTCTTTTTTAACATAATAGTACTTTGTATGCTATTTAATTATTGTTGATACTGAAAACCAATTATCAATTTTGTTAACTAGATACTGAACAAATTCATAAATCTAGTTTTAGACAGTTATGCAAGCAGTGAATTGCAAAACATAAAAAATATGAATGATATATTAATTTTTCATACATTCACTGTGTATTTGTAAATTGAAAGCTTTTGATAGTTAGGGAAAACAAGATTTTTTGTTATATTAGCACTTTGTATGCTATTTAATTACTTTATAACATCATTCTAAACTAGACACAAGTTTGTCTCCATGCAATTTTCTTTGTATGAAACCCATGTTTATGGATTATATTATTAATTATTATTGTTTAATGATTGACAGTTTATTTTTGAATGGAAACACTGTATAACTTATGTATAACTTAGTATTCATGCATAACTAGTATGAATTTTATAATGCACTGAAAAGGCTGAATTCATGAGAGTCCTCAAAGTATTATGTAACACTATTTTTGAGTGTTTGTTTTATTAGTAACTTAAGTGTACTAAGTTGAAACCAATCGAAGGAAAATATTTTTGAATATGTAGAAAAAGAATATATGGTAGTTAAACCAAATAGGAAACTAATCCTTTTATTTTATCTGGTGCTTAGTAGGGCTGCCAGGTTGTTAACAAATAAGATTTTTTGTTCTTATTGTCTGTTATTGTTGTCTTAAGTGAGATATTTTTGTATCACAAACTACTTTTGTTGATCTGATCTCTTATTTTTTGTATGACTTGTTTGTATACATGTTCTTAATATAGGCACTGTATTACCTCTTTAGCCTATGTTACTCAAGGTACAAATGAATATTGTAGTATTTACTTTTAGTAAACCAAACTATTTTATTATAATAATGTTTTATTATTATTATACCAGATATTTAGGTTTATTTTTACATTTAATGACCGTATTAAAAAATGTAATGACAAAATATAATAATTACCTCTAAAAACACAGGTATGTTTTTAAAACATTGCAATTCATATAACACGTTTGTTTACAACTATATAACTTTTTAGTACAGAGTTGTAATAAACATGAAAATTTGTAGTATTACATGTTTAACATTTTGTATTTTTTGTAACTACTTAAGTTAAGTAGTTTTAGTTAAACTTGTAAATATAGGTAGTTTACATGATAAGTGTAATGAAAAATGCAATAAACTGTATATAATTGGAACTATTATTTCATTTAATTATTTTGTAATTTTGCCTTTATTCCTTCACTTAGTTTTATTTATTTCCAACTTTTTGACTGAGTGGCAACGGATACTATAATTTAGGGTAAAGGTTTTAAATAAAAAACCAAGAAGGGTATTTACATAACTTAGTTGAATTGAGCTACGGCCAGAGTTTGTAAAATACAATGCTATTATTAAACACCAACTGCCCTTTTGGCTTTATTAAGGGCAACCTTTCCTCACATGATAACTGTATCATCTTTCGTGTGTGACCTTATAAACTATAGTAAAATAAACACCCAAAAGAAATAATACTACTTCAACAGTGGCACAGTATATAGTTGAGGCTCAATCAATCAACTATTGCATTTCTTTTTAATAAAAATCACATCTGGTCCTTAAATAAGATTTCTACTACACTATCCAAGGCTAATAATAATGTTTCAATTAATTTTCTAAAGCAAAAAGAAACAAATTTTAAGTTTTCACTATCAGTGGATGTAGCCTCAAATTCACAAAGTAAAATTAAGTTATAGATGTTAACAACATAAAAGTTATAATTTACAGAGTTACATCGCTTGTTTCAACAACTCAAGTTATGCAAGGGTTTTATTATTTGTTTGAACCTAACTTAGGTTATCTGAAGATAAAGCAGTTTTATTACTTTACCAGTGCATCTAATTCTATTTAAATCCACCCTTTTTAGTCAGATAAGTTTTCCGCAAGAGAGTTGAAGAAGATTGAGTGTAAGTAAGGCGTTGATCACGAATTTAAGTATTTTGTAACTGCTGGGAACATTTAATTAATTTTGTTAGGCAAACAAATAAATTGTTTTTGATGGAAACAGAAACACAGAGAAGATTAAATTTTTCAGTAAAAACTAAAACTATAATTGCGACTTTAACTTTGCATCTAATTTTGCAAAAAATGTTTACTGTTCATATTTACTCAAAATGAAATGAAATTAAATGTTTATTCTTCACATAGAATTTACATTATCCAATACACCAATACATAACATAAAACCAATATAAATTTTGTTTCAACAAATCCCTAGGCAGTATATTAACTACCAGTAATAAAACTCATTGGTTTTTAATAAATTTTTATTCTCTCAATACATTGTTCGTTACATATTATTGTTTGAATAAGTTTTGATTAGGTACTCAAATCAAATAAATTTCTTCTCTTAGCTTGTTCAAATTTTTTACAACCAAGTCGAAACTGAAAAATAACTATTTGCATACTCAGCTGGAAATATTGACTTAAGAAGATCACAAGACGAGAACTTCAGTGTGGTAAATATATTTTGAGGTTTCTTTGTTGCTGTACTACAATATTATATAACTCAGTCCCTTATTTACTTCCATGTTATGCTTATTTTTCAATCCAGTGAACACCATATGACAAAACCAAATTTTGCAGCCTTCTCCCTCCTCAATTCCAATGCTGATAACTCCATGCCAAAAATCCTTTAAAGGAAAATCAAAGCTAAAACTGCAAAGTGAAGCATCCAAAAGGAAAATAATCTTGTCATGTCACCAAAGTGTAATTACTCTATATTGTTTACAAAGATAAAATATAGTAGTGTCTTGTTATACAACAACACACCATTATTCAGAGCTTATCAAAATAACCATTAAATTAGTTATAATGAGTAAACAAGTAATTTGATGTGATAGTGACTCAGTAATGCTCAACAGTTGGTACAACTGACATGGAACACTGTTCGGTTGGCAAGAGTGAAGTGGAGAATGAACACCCAGCTGTTACCAACTTTAGAGAATATCTCAGAATACCATCTGTCCACCCTGATGTGAACTATGGTAGGTACCATAACTTACAATTTAGCACAATGTATTTATCTGGAACAAAAAACCATGGTTTTAATTAAAATCAAAATGCTAGGAGCTACTTTTCATTAGTAAATTTTAGAAACTGGACACAAAAAATGTGTTGCTGTCAATTAATTACTCCCACATTAACATTTGAACCAGTTTCTAAGGATAAATTTAGTAAAGGATATTTTTTTCTTTGAAGACAAAACAAGAAATTTGAGCAAAGTCCCACCAAACCACCAATAGATTTTATCCAAGTGGTAACCCCTAGGTCTAGCCAAAGCAATGTGAAAACAATACCGGGCTCTCGTGCTTAGCACCCTAGGGGAAAAAATTTAGAAAATGCCTGATTGGTAACTGACAATTACCAGTATTGTAATACACGGAACTTCTCTGTGGGTAATGTAATTGACAAATAATCCACACATCCCAACTTCCACCCAAGTAATCCTCCTATCAAGTTCTGCCGCAGACAGAGTCTTGTACAACAGACCCGATAGAGACAGGCTCAAACTCCAAACTATAAAGTCCTCTCTTCCAGCCGGAGAAAGCTTTACACCACTCTGCCCACACAGGCGCCAGCAGACGTCTTACCACTTCTTCGGAAGACGTAGCTCAATGTCATTTATATGATAGTGTTCACACCGGCCCGTTGATTCGTAGTTCTTTTAGTTCGCGAGCGACGTTGCTGAAAATAATACATCGCCGAATATGCGCATGCACACTAGGGCCCTGGGCTGTCACTGTCTTTTTATCATCATTCATTAGGTCATCCATTAGTATTAGATGGTGGAACTCCCCAAATTCTTCTGCGATTAATTGGCTGGATCCATTTTAAAAAGGTCTAACGGTACCTACGTCCAGAAGATGTTCGGTGGTTTAACATGTTTATAAGTTAGACTTAGGTCTTTAGGAGGCTGAATTTAACAGCAACAGATCGTTCTCAGTATCTCTACATTATTCTCCATCCATGGCAGAATAAACGCAGGATCACACCATGGTGTTGAATAGGACACCAATCAAGGATTTATCTATTCTTATCCTTTTGGATGGTGCGTGATGGTCTTGATCAGTGAGTTGGTGGTGCTGCTTGGGTGGAGAGGGAAACAGCGGCGGCTCGCCGGCTACGCAGCCAAATGTAGCTTTGGTGTGTACAGTGTGCGAATATTAATACATCAAGGACATAGTTAGATATGTGTGGATGCCTGTGGGAACAGGACTTAAATAGCGCTGGCAAAAAAATCAACATTATTGATTATTTCTCTTGTCCGTTGGTCTACCACACTAACAAGACTGGTCCAATTCAAAGCCCAAGATTAGTAGTTTTAAACTTTTTTCCTAGGTGAAAGTGCATGTGAACTATAGCTTTCAGCCGTTTTTGTTTAGCTATACTTGCATGGATAGTTGTAAAAGGAAGTTTGGTTATGTGTTACTGGTGCCCAATATATCACAGCTTGGAGCTCATAAGGTTAAAATGGTGTATACCACAGAAAACAGCAAGTGACCGGAGCACACTCTATCATATGATGAATTAAAATACATTCATTGATTTGTTTTACTCTAAAGCTAGCTATACAGTTTAAACATGGAAATGGGATGTCTCCTTCCATCAATGATCAAAAGTGTATCAACCATCAAGTAAGAGAATTTACCACAATATTAATTTATGCCATTTAATATCAAGCAAGTGTATGAAATAAATTAAGAGTAAATATGTCAATTGTTCATCTCAATTATGTTCATTTTGAATATTAACACTTATATTAACTAGACTAAACTATTAACTAAATAAATACTAACCAAACTCATTCCAAATAACATGTTCCTCACCACACGTCACACTCCTCTGTATGTATGTAGTCTCGGACCACCCATAAGTGAATGTGTTAAATAGGTCCCAAGCTATTTACAGAACATGCACCAGAAACAAAAATTTTCCATAAGAGTATACTGTATTTCTTAGAATTTTTTCATCTAAACAAAACTCAATTACTGTAAAGCAAATCTTTCTAACACAACTCTCTCAAACGAAGGTTAAAATGGAAACATCCTGCATAGTGACACGAATCATAGGCTCCAGTTTATTTTCCTCTTTTCTCTTTCCTCAGACGAGTGTGTTGAGTTTATCAAGCGCCAAGCCCGAGAGTTGGGTCTGTTATGGATGGTCCACTCTTGTGTTCCCGGACACCCTGTAGTGATAGTGACATGGACGGGACAACAGCCTGAACTGCCCAGCCTGCTGCTCAACTCACACATGGACGTGGTCCCAGCCTACCCTGTGAGTATCAATTTCTACTAAAGGGTGCACCAAAAAAACCTGCCGGTTTCTGTTTTGTAATAAGTCAGCTGTTATACTAGCTAGAGACCTCATTGTTCTAGTGACCGATTGCTTAATTTATGCCATTTTTGGGTTATGTTTGGTAAAACATCACGTCAAAAGAAAGTTACTGTCTAGTGTGGTGTGGCACTGTTTGGAGTCATCGGACCATATAGTTTTGAGGACGACAGTGGGAACACCCCCTATCACTGTAAACTCGGAACGCTATGTGGAAATACTGAGGCATTTTTTGGTTCCACAACTGCGAATGTTAGGAAGGATATACATGACCAACACATGGTTTCAACAGGACGGCGCAATTGTCATACATCCAATTATTCAATGACAGTTTTGCGTGAACTCTTTCCCAGTAAAGTGATCTCTTGGTTTGGTGATGTGCTGTGGTCAGCTCGATCCCCAGACTTAAATTTCGTCTGACTGTTGGCTGTGGGGATACTTAAAAAGCAAAGTGTTTGTTTCAAAATTTCGAACCATCCCTAAACTCAAGCAGTGTATCCGGGAAGACTTTGCTTCTATTCATCAGGCGAAGGTGACTGTATACAAAACAATGGGAAGCCTGCGTTTAGGAGAAGGTCATCACCTAAGTGATAGGATTGTTCATAAATGAAAATGGCATAGTAGTGTGTACAATATAATATTATTTAATACATAAAATTGTATTTTGTTCTTGAGTTATTTTAGTACTAGCAGAGTACCCGTCCTTCGTACGGGGTTGGCATATAAGTTTAAATTGCTTATTGCAGTTATACTCAAGCTTTGCGTTTGCAATGGAGGAGGACAAAGTTTGATAAAATTTGCTTCTTTAAATTGACGGTATACTATGGTATTACACATCTACCATAGCCATAATGTTCTACCTCTTCACCTAAACAATAAAGAAAAATTAAGTATTACAAATTTGAAAAATCACAAATTATTCATGACATTAAAAACATAAACATAACTGTAAACAATCCTACTTTGACAGTTCTCATTGCGCATCACAGTTGTTTGTTGCTGCTTAGTTAAAATTAGCTGTTTACATAAATGCAAAAAAATATAGTGCTGCGCCCTGTTGGTAAATCTTATAACTTTTTAATGCTTTTGTATATAGAACCAACTTTTTTAGTTGAAACAGCTGACTAAATTCTTTAATTCCCTTTAAATATGAATACTCATAAGGTTAACATGGGGAACTACAGAGCCACTGGGGCGGAGCCCGAAGGGATTTTTGAGATATACAATTATTGTATTAATAGTCAAAGGTATTAGTAAGACGTGTTCTCTGTTTCTTTTGTAAGTTTTCTCATTACAGTCTTGCACAATGTAAGATCTCGAAGTCTCATCAAAATTATTCTCTCTTGGATATCGTGGTCTAGAAGTCTGTTGCTTCTCTAGGCCCTCGAATAATTGTTTGTATCTGCAAAATGACTTCTCCTTGTGGATTTAAATCCAATAGATGTAGACTCCATAGAAGATAAGCTTTAAATTGATACCCAATATGCCTATGAAAATAAATATTTATTGATTGATTTGCTGGACACAAAAATCCAACAAATTATTTTAATAATATAGATGTGGACGGCACAATGCATGGCTATCAATTCCTTAAAAAAATAACAAAATTTTCAGGTGTCTATCTTCGTTTGGTGTAGATGAATAATAAAATCTTAGTTAAACCATTCATAAAGAAGTGTTTTATGACTCTTCAATGGCAATTTTGGTCAGAATTGCATCAAGTGAGACTCTCTAAAATTAAATCGTAATGCACATAAGGAAGATTAGAAAATGAACATTGTACACAAACACACTAAAAATAAACTGGTGTAATTTGTTTCACAACGTGACAACCATTCTTCTCTCAAAAGCCAAAAATCAGATGTCTATATCTTATGCAACGGTGCAATAAAGTGGATGGTTAAAAACAAGATACAAATTAAATTGAGTTTATAAACAAAGAAGAGTTAATTTTATTTTTTTTAATTCAGACATATAGCAGAAGAAGTATAAAGTATCTATACCCTAAGACTTCTGATGCTACCCTTTCAACTTCAGAAAAATATTTTTACTATTTCAATCCAGGAAAACTGGACCCATGACCCGTTTGCTGCTGAAAAGGACGAGGAAGGAAATATTTATGGAAGAGGAGCACAGGACATGAAAAGTATTGGAATACAATATCTAGAAGCAATAAGGAGACTAAAAAAAGATGGTGTTGCACTGAAGCGAACCGTACACTTGTCTTTTGTACCAGGTACAAATGTTTGTTGAGAATAGTAACAATTTACTTATACTTACTTATACTTATACTTACTTTCTTATGAAATGGCAACCATACAATGTAGGTATTTTAAGCCAAGTATGAATGGAGATGAGTGTAAGATGAGTGGTGCGATCTTGTAGTCTTGTTAGTGACTAAGGCCGACATTCCTTAGACACAGCTGTTAATTAATAGCCCAAACAGCTAATGGCAAATATATAATATATATATAATATTATATATATATGTATATATATAATATAAATATATATAATATATAATTTATCTTTGGGTTAATGCTTAAGTTTAAATGACAGTTTTGAGGTGATAACAGAACTGGCTAATCATTGTTACGATTAATGTCTGAAAAAAGACAAGTAGGAACAAAGAAGGTAGGAATTATGTTTGGGTGGTCAGGTAGGAGTCTTCTTTTTAAATTCTTAAGATGTCTTTTAATCCAGAGAACAAGACCACGTTTGAATCATTACCTTGGAAAACCATAAGAATTTCCTAATTTTAAAGGACTTCTGTGACTAATATTTTATCATTGACTATTGGATACTGTATTGATAGTCAAAGATTTGATGTAACTGATGGAAATATCTTAATACCAAATACCCATCCAGCACCAAGCTTAAGAATTAAAACACCTGATTACTCGTAAAAACATTTTCTTAATACCTCCCAGAAATAGGTAGCTTTACTCTTTTCCAATGTTGTAGTTTAACCTTTGTTTACCTAATTAATGCTTTGCTGAATGTATCCAGCAAATTCAATTATTAATTCACTTCCTAGTAATATTTGTGTCTATTTTTTATAAGATTCATCACAAATTGTTTTGAGGTAGATGAAGAGGAAGGAGATAGCGGGATGCGTAAGTTTGTTAACACTCCAGAATTCCGAAGCCTAAACATTGGCTGCTCACTTGACGAAGCTAGATCCTGTCCTGAAGATGCGTTTTATGTTTACTATGGAGAACGAACAATATGGAGTGAGTATGTAATTTTGTCATAAATATATTATGCGATGTACCGGTACCTATTATTAAAACTTGTTTGTGCTACAACAGTAGAACCCAAAATTTTCAAGCTTGTAATCTGAAGATCACTGGATGATTCTGAATGCTGAAATCCTTAGGCCCAGCGCACACGGTGTGACTGTTTTACAACAACTGTTGCAAACCAGTTGCGTCTGAAACCAGTTTGCAACTGAAACAAAGCTTCTGTCCGCACACGGTGTGACTGTTTTACAACTACAGTTGCGTCTATTGTGCAATCAGGGGAGTGTCAATTTAGTGCAGTTACGTTGTTTTAAGGCCTTAAGTGCGCTTAATATGTCAGACTCAGACATTTAGCTATTATCAATACCGAAGACAGCGAAGGGTACTGAGAGAGCATTGGGTTCACCCTTATTTGAGCAAGAATGTTAGTACTAGGCTGTTTGTAGAAGCTAGAGCTAGTCGGATAGGAAATTATAAAAACTAAAAACATAAAAATAAAGACTAAAAAAACTATACGGCCGTCAAAATGCCACCAAACACCACAAAAATACCCCGTGGTCTCATGAAACTGAAGTCTGCAACGCAACTGCAACGTCGAACCCACGGTTGTATGTGACTGGTTTCAAACGTTTTTTGAAATCGCATACAACCAGTTGCGTCGTGTGCGGCTGCCCACTGCAATACATTGCCGAGATCACAAAACAGTTGCACGCGCAACTGGTTTGCCACGAAAGTTGTAAAACAGTCACACCGTGTGCGCTGGGCCCTAAAGTCTTTGATGGAAACTGGACTCAGCGCTTAAGATTTTATTTCCGAACAGCTCTGTCCTTGAGCTCTAAATAACTTAATTAGGACTAGATGGCATTATATTTGGACTTTTAAATTATTATAATTTATGATTTGGCTCATCACTTAGTCAGGAGCAAATCCTTGACATGAATCATTGCACTACCTATTATTTAATTGAACATATTATGAGTTTAATGTATTTAAGTACTAGCTGTACCCGCGGGCTTTGCCCCGTTTAACTTCATAAGTATTCGCATGGCTCAATCACGTCCTGGTTGAACTTCGTTCTCTACGCTCACTCACCTTTAGGTTGGAGCTTGTTCGCTGCGCTCACTTTCCTTCAGGTTAGCTCGTTCGCTACGCTAACTCGCCTCCAGGTTGAAGTTCGTTCGCTACCCTCACTCACCTTTTGGTTGCAAATTAGCTGTTGTCATAAATAAAAAAAAAATTATAGTGCTGCACCATGTTGGTAATCCTTGTAACTTTAATGCTATTGAACATCATAGAACAGAACCAACTTGTTTAATTGAAACAGCTGTTAAGATTCATTAATTGAAAAATCATAAGGTTAACATGGGAAACTGCAGAGCCACTGGGGCGGAGCCCGAAAACCCGATCAGAATACAAACTACTTAGTTTTCCTATTTAATGCCCAAAGAATCGGTGTACCGAATTTCAGCCTCCTAGGTAAATGGGAAGTGGGAGAATTAGTGATGAGTGAATCAGTGAGGGCTTTGCCTTTTATCTATACAGGGTGATTGATATAAGTGTGCCAGCCGTTTTATTCGAAAACTATAAGAGTTATCAAAAAAAGTTAAATGGTAAGTGCCTTGGATTTTTTATTTAAAAAATTATAGTCAAGTCAAAAAAATTATTTTAGCCGCCATTTTTCCAATATGGCCGCTAACTTTGATTTTTCTTACGGAATACCCTGTATTTTATGATGTATTCTGGTAGAAAAAGTAATTTTAAGACGATTTTGTTCTTGTGATTTTTTTCATAAACCTAACCGTTTTAAAGATAATAATGGTTAAAGTTTTGAAATTTCTGCATGAGAAAGAGTTTCGAAGCAAGCATGCCAGCTGTTTTGCTCGAAAACCATTCAAAATTTCACAACTTAAACCATTATTATCTTTGAAACGGTTAGGTTTATGAAAAAAATTACAAGAATAAAATCGTCTTAAAATTACATTTTCTACCAGAATACATCATAAAATACAGGGTGTTCCATAAGAAAAATCAAAGTTGGCGGACATATTGGAAAAATGGCGGCTAAAATAATTTTTTCGACTTAACTACAATTTTTTTAATAAAAAGTCCAAGGCACTTACCATTTAACTTTTTTTTATATCTCTTTTGGTTTTTGAATAAAACGGCTGGCACAAATATCAATCACCCTGTATAAAGCCAAAAGTACCCATGAACTTTTGAGAAAACTACAAGTCACACCCCTATAAACCATATACTTAAAATGTTCGTCATGACGAGAAACCTTGCGCTAAATTATCCATTATTTCATAACTTGCCCTTTAAGGTCGTAATTGCTTTCCAAAGGGAACTTCCCATGTACCTAATGTTAAAAATACCTCAGCTGTTATTATTTGTTTGTATTACCATTACTGTATTCTGTTTTGTTTATTTCAGCTTAACTTAACCAATCAATAGTTTTATTAATACTTATGTAGTAAACGGGGTGGAGCCAGTGGGTAACAGATAGTACAGTAGGACCTCAATATCTCGAATCTGAAGGGGTTATGATAAAAATTCGAGTTATCAAGTTTTTCAAGTTAGTGAGGTTCGAGTTATGAAGGTTCCATATGAAAAAGTTTGAGATACTGAGGTGTTGGGGTCTGACAGTGATGTTACGTCATGGCCTTTATAACTCGACTTATACATGTTAAACCTTAATAATCGAACTCAAACTGTATTTATACGTAACTTACTGAAGAGTAACTTTGGAAGCAAAATAAAACAATTTGAATGCACATAAAGTACTGTATTTATTATTTGGCAATAAGTTTGATAAAGTACATAAAAAACATGTTAAATGACAAAAAAAAATAGTTTAAATACTGTACAAAACAATAATACAGTATATATCATCCATACACGGAACTACATTTACTGTGTATAATGTTTGATTAAAGCAAACGTTAGTCAACCTCTTTATATGTACTGTAAAAACAAGCTAGGTACTGTAACAACAAAAATACTGAATAGGTACAATACTGTACATACAAAAAGTATGTAGACTGTAGAGAGTAATATTTAAAGGGAAAATTCTAGTGTGATTAAAATAATAAACAAAATGCATCGTAATGTAGTTAAGTACTGAATCTACTTTGGCAAAACGGGTAAACTACACTGACTACAGTGCCTAGCCAAACAGACACGGGAAGCAAACACAGGAAGTTTGATTTTCACGTCTCGACAGGAATCACAACTGACTTGCACTGTTATGGCAAAACTTCGAATTATTGAGGCACATTCATGCGAACTTCGACTTATAAAGGTAAACTTCGAGTTACTGAGGCTCGATGACGGGAAAATTCAAGTTATAGAGGTAGAATGTTACTGTTCAAAAGTTGTTAAAATTCGACTTATTGAGGTTAAATATTTAGAAACTTCGACTTATAAAGGTACTTTTAACATTATGATTAATGTGGATTTCAAGGGGATTTAAAAAAAATCGAGATATTGAGGAATTCGAGATATTGAGGTTCGAGTAATTGAGGTTCTACTATTTAAGTATATTTCAAGGATAGAGGTATTGAAAATTATTTGCTGTAAACAAGTATGTTGTTTATCCGCCATTCTTTTGCTACCCGTCATATCTGACCTTGTTGTGTTTCTGCTTTGTCTTCCACCAAAAGATCACCACTTAAACCCCTGACCCTGTTAAAAGACATAAACTTATCATTAGTCATTTTATAAATATGGTCACCTGACTTAGAACCAACTGTAAATGGCCAGTAAAAAAAGTTGTTGCCTGTCTTAAAATACACAGTGTCTCAGAATAGTTTGAATCTAATCTAATGGTAATAAATGATTCTAATCTAATGGTAATAAATGATTCTACTGCATAAAAAATGTAAAATATAAAAAAAACATTAATATACTGATTATCCTAAAATTAGTAGCTCACCAATACTGGAAAATACTCGCTACAATTGCTTGCAGGACCTGTGGTGACTTGCCGAGGAAGCACGGGTCACGGGTCGGCCATGGTAAGAGATACAGCAGCGGCCAAGACGAGAGTCATCATTGAGAGGTTCCTGGACTGGAGACAACGAGAGCAGGACAAGCTAGACACCAATCCTCAACTTAGTGTCAGTGACATCACTACTGTCAACCTCACTCTTCTCAACGTAAGTTTACATCGCAGAGTTGAAAAACTCCAGTTGATTAGAAGATCTCACAACAGCTGGATAGACCTTGATGCTTATGTAATATTGCAAAGTCAGTGTAAGAGAAGATGCATAAATGGAAAGTTTGAATCAACCTCTAGATGAGAGTTTATCTATACCTAACAATGCAGTTAACCCTTTGAGTGCCAACGTCCGGGGAACCGGACATTTTTAAAACGAGCCAAAAGTGCTGACGTCCGGCCGACCGGACGTTTTTAGAACGAGCCAAAAGTGCCAACGTCCGGCTGACCGGACGTTTCGTAATGATCGAACAGTTGTCATAACAACCGAATGGATACTCGGATTCTTTTAACCCATATATTAACATTGAGTCGAAAGTTACTAGATGCGATACATCGATTTTCGTTGGTCGAAATATCGAGAATTCGATTTTTACGAAATTTTAACCTAAAAATCGCCAGATCGCGCTCGGCATTTTTAGCGCGACCTTCGGGAAAAATCATTGGCATTTTTTGAGCGTTACTTTTATTTCTCGCCTGGCACTCTAAGGGTTAACACATTCATTTACCATTTATGCTTCCATTTACCATGCTCAATCATGCATGTCAAGGGCCGCTTTAGTAAATGGGCCTGTGGGCCCAGACCCAAGGTTGCAAGAGATTAAAAGGTTTGTTGGGAGCAAGAGGAATAGAACAATCTCCCAGGGCCGTCTCTAGGGGTGGCGGCGCCCGGAGCAAACGTGGCCGTGGCGCCCCCTCCCCCCCAGTAATAGTCGCATTCCCATATTTTAATACTGTTTTAATACGAATAGCCGCTGCGCGGCGCCCCCTCAGCCACGGCTGCCCCCCCCCCTTCGGACGGCCCTGCAATCACCATGCAATGAAGAGTGGAGGCAGGCGCAGTTATCCCTCGGGTCGGGCCCATAGAGCATCTCATGCAAACCACAGGCCAGATATTCGTAGTGTGGTTTCCTAAAAGAGATGTCCTAGAAAACTAAAGAAAGCCATTTGCCTCAACTTTTAGCGAATTTCCCATATAGGGAATAAGCTATTACCGTAGTACTCATGGTAAGACCTGGACCCGGGACCGATTTTTTTTTCGTTTTGAGGTCCCTAGAGGCCAAAAACACCATCCGTTCAAATTCATATATATATATATATATATATACAGGGTGAGTTTTAATTGTCCCCCCCCCCAACTTTTTTCTACATTTTTTCAAATATCAATCCCAGACCACTTCCAAACATTGTTGGGTAGTAAGTACTTCATTTTCACAAGGTGGCCATTTCCGGCCGCCATCTTGGATCCGCCATATTGGATGCAAAATTTTTTTTTCAAATGTAAAGGTGGGGTTGTGACCCATTATTTCGAACTACATTTTTACCCTGATTACAATGCCGCAAACCGTTTAAAAAAATCTTGATTCATTCTAAAGTTATGAGGGCTTTTTAAAACTTTATTTTTAGCCCATTTTAACATTGTGCATTTACAAACTAAGACCATAATCTCAAAATAGTGCTAGATAAAGATAAGTATACACTACCATTAATTGTCGACCTATTTTCACTTGGTTATGACTGATGTATTTTGTTCGGCCGCCATCTTGGATCCGCCATTTTGAAATGTGATAAATTATTTTAAATATGAAGGGGGTGTTGTGACCCATCATTTCGAACTACTTTTTTAAGCTGAACTTAATTCCATGATCCGTTTTTCATTTTCATTTTTTGATTTTGAAATATTGACATTTTTAACAAAAAGATTTCAATATTTCATAAATAAAACTTGATAACAAAAAATGGATTGCGGCATTGTCTTCAGCTTAAAAAAGTAGTTCGAAATGATGGGTCACAACACCCCCTTCATATTTAAAATAATTTATCACATTTCAAAATGGCGGATCCAAGATGGCGGCTGAACAAAATACATCAGTCATAACCAAGTGAAAATAGGTCGACAATTACTGGTAGTGTATACTTATCTTTATCTAGCACTATTTTGAGATTATGGTCTTAGTTTGTAAATGCACAATGTTAAAATGGGCTAAAAATAAAGTTTTAAAAAGCCCTCATAACTTTAGAATGAATCAAGATTTTTTTAAACGGTTTGCGGCATTGTAATCAGGGTAAAAATTTAGTTCGAAATTATGGGTCACAACCCCACCTTTACATTTGAAAAAAAAATTTTGCATCCAATATGGCGGATCCAATATGGCGGATCCAAGATGGCGGCCGGAAATGGCCACCTTGTCAAAATGTAGTACTTACTACCCAACAATGTTTGGAAGTGGTCTGGGATTGATATTTGAAAAAATGTAGAAAAAAGTTGGGGGGGGGGACAATTAAAACTCACCCTGTATATTTATATATGTGTCCGTTAGCGCGATAACTCGAGCAAAAACGATCCGATTTTTATGAAATTTGGTACAAGCGTGTAAACCTACAATTATTCGAACGAGTTCGCGAACCAGCATGATCGGACCATGGGAACGGGGGTTTAGGGGGGGTTTTATGGGGTAAAAATGGGTTTTTCCCACTTTTGACTCAAAAAACATAACATTTTGCAATTTCTTTCCAAACTATTTTGTAGAGCTTAAAAAAACAAATAATTTAGTATATTGAAGCGTTATAATGCACCTAATGGTTAAGGAGAAAATTCTGAAAAATTGTAAATTTAAAATTCCCATGTTATTCTTATGGAGAATAAGTAAACTGTTGTAGTTTGCTTGTTTATTAACATTTTTTGCCCAAATTTGGAAAATGTTTTTATTTTTTACTAACTATTAACATTTTACATAAAAAACACTTTTACCCTCTCTGTTGCAGCAAACCTAAGTATGTGTTAAACTGATTCTATTTAAATAGGGAATAAATGTTGATATTTTTAAGGAGACATTTTAGTGTAAATCCAATCAGGCAAATGGAAATTCGCTTAGTCTGCAGGTTTGCTGCGGCGGGGGTATTTATACATTTTTCTATATTTTTAAACAAAGCTATCATGTTCTTACGTTTAAAGTGTAGTCAGACATGACCATTATAGTAGGCCTATTGTGAATTACTGAATTACCAATGCAGTTTTAGCAAAATATGTACTTACTTTAACTGTTTCACTCTCATGGCCATTATATCCAAGAAGGAATTTAGCCTCACTCACTACTTTCTCTGACCCTATGCATCTTCTTCATTGGATTTAACAGTGTTGTCTTCAATTACTTCAACTTTCAACTAAAATCTCATTCATCTTGAATTAGATCCTATTTACTTTATGCTACAAATAAAAATTAATGTATTGATATAAAAGACAGGACAATGTCTCTCGGTTCATCTAGTAACAAATAAAAATGTCAGACAACATTCAATCACTTGGATTAATTACAAACTTAATTATAATTCACACAGGGAGGAGTGCAAATGAACGTTGTACCAGCTGAAATCACACTGGGATTTGATATTCGTCTCTCAAACGATAATGACTTCCAAGAGATCAGCGACATGCTGGATGGGTTCTGTAGGGAGGCTGGGGAAGGGGTGACCATAGAGTACAAGAGTAAAGAACCCATGGTGACTCCCACGAGGATAGACGACACTAACCCTTGGTGGACTGCGTTTAGAAAAGCTGCCGATGAAATGCAAGTAAATTAATTTTTTTATTCAATTTACTAAACACTTGAGTAAAATTGCTATTGGGTATTTATGATTTTTTAAATAGCTCAACTTCTTTGGTAATTAAAACATCCCTCATATCATTGTCCGTATTTGCAATTTTTACTTAACAAGCTGTTGGCCCGTCCTACGTACGGGAATCGAGTAGTATATTAAAACTGTATATAGTGTGTCTATTACTAATTCAAGCATAGTTTAAGCAGTTCAAAATTCATAGTAAATAAAAAGCTGCCAAGATAATTTAAAACATGTTTTCATTGTTATTTTCCCAATCTTTCCTCAAAAAGTCGAGTAGTAAAATAATTTTCATAAACTTTCATTTGAAGATTCGTGAGCTTCGATTCGTATACAGCAATGGTTATAGAATCTTACTTATTTCCTATAATCAATGACACAATCACAGAGTAAATAAACTAATCTCATAGTTCTATAGAATATTTTTTTATTCAACCAGCTGTTAGTTATAACAAATTATATTGCACTAAAATAAACTAAATAGGTACCGGGTGTCCGAAAAATAACTCCCTAGTTTTGATAAACGATTGTTTATTGTAGAGAATACATATTCTTATATCTAATACATGAAATTAAAGAGGGTTTACTCAAGTTTATTTTGACATTAGTTCACCTCGATATGTGACCCATTTGTAGCTCTACAGATATCTAACCGGTATTCGATCTCTCTCCAAGTGTTAGTTAACATATCTGGTGTCACTGATTCTACTGCAGCTACGATTCTTTGACGAAGATGGTCAATGTCACGTATCTTTTCTGAATAAACCAAGTTCTTAACGTAACCCCACAGGAAAAAATCCAGTGGTGTTATGTCTGGGCTTCTTGGAGGCCCTTTCGGTTTCCCGGCAAGATGGATGGGGAGAGCTGGCCCGATAGCATGGCCTCCAAGAAGCCCAGACATAACACCACTGGATTTTTTCCTGTGGGGTTACGTTAAGAACTTGGTTTATTCAGAAAAGATACGTGACATTGACCATCTTCGTCAAAGAAGACTGCTCAAAAAATAAATAAGAACATCTAGTATTTTGCTGTATACTTAAATAAACTCTCATCCTCTTACCGAATAAATGAAAGTATCAATAGTTCATTACACATAGTATAAATAAGTCAATTCTACGTATGTCATTTCATTTTCAATGCCAAATCATTTCCAAATGCTGCATTTGTGTCGAAAACGCTTAATGTTTACATCTGTTACGTTAAGCAAATTGTATTATACCAAAAGCTTGAGTATAATGTTAGCGTCGGCTGCTAGACTTTTTTAAAATTTTAAACTTAGTTTCTAAAAACTGAAACCCTAAACTAAAATTATGGCTTCGACATTCCCTAGTTCACAAAATTATCTTTCTTTCAACATAAAAATCATGAAAATCTGTCAAGTAGTTGATTCAGAATCGTTAAATAAAAAACCTGTCTCGTTTTAATATACATGATAACAAAAGTGGAAGTCCATAGCCTATGATTGTAGTTGTACTGAAACGTGTAAAAACCCCTGAATCAATTTAATTGTGGATTAGTGTTAGGATTCTATTTCTGTATCAACATTTAGGTCTGATTGGTAGCTGGAGTAACCAAGCCGTTGTTCAATAATATGCCAAATAACATACTTCAGAGTAATTTAAGGGCCCTAACGAGTCACAACCAATGGATGTCATTCATATCTAAGACACAGACAAGCCCTTTGTTACTTACTTTATCCACTGAACTAGCTGGTTCCAACCCCTATGAGGATTAGTCTAGTCATAGTAGCTGAAAACCATGTGAAGGAAAGTTTACGCATGTAAGTACGAATCACATTTTGTGATTAGAATTCTCTTGTCTAAGGCAAGGCATCACTGCTATTGAACAGTACATCATCGTTTGACAGACGTAGGAAAAGTAAAGTGTTCTAACATAAAACTTTTGCATGGTGAAGGGAGTTTGGAAGGGATCGTAAACATTTGCTTGATGTTTATGATTTTTCCATGGTGTTTGCTGGCTGTGGTCATTTTTCATCAGTCTTGCTTGAGGCAGTAGAGTGAATGAGAGATTGTCAGAACTGATAGGGAACATAAGACTATCAAGTACAATGGTAAACCCTGATAGTCTTAAACACGCTGATAGGTAAGCAAGGTTTCCTCAATTATAATCACTGTTTCGTTGGAAACTGTTGATCACTCGTCATATACGGTTGGGAACTGGCTAAAATATTTAGTGCATTAAGTAATGAACATGGTATTGGTCTTAGATTTTAACTAGCTTGTTTATTCGCAATGTGAGATAAACAAAGGACTAATTGACGGACAGCACATATATGTTAATCACTTACTTTGTTTTTTTTTCAGGAAAATTACTTTAAAACCAATAATAACACCGGGAGGAACTGACAGCCGGTTTCTGAGAAAAGTGAGTTTTAGTAAAAATATTTATTTGTAATTTACCACTGATTGTACTTATTCCATTAAAACCCACAATGAGGTTGTGTATAAAAATAATAAAATTACTGTATAGTTCGGCCGCTTAGAAAGCGACTTGCGTGCTAATGCTAAACCAATGCTAGAGGAGGTCGCTTTCTAAGTGGCCGAACTATAGTACATCTGTTTATCAGCAAATCATTCTTTAGTACTGAATAAATGAATATCCAAGTTAGTTTTTTATATCCTCCAGCTTTTTCATATTTTTTTGTTTTAGCTTGGAATTTCTGCATTTGGCTTCTCTCCTATGAATAACACCCCGACTCTTCTGCATGATAACGATGAATTCCTAAATGAGAAAACTTTTCTGCAAGGGATCGATGTATATTATGGACTAATAAAAGCATTGGCTAACCATTAATTTTATTGTAATGTGATTTACAATTATCATGTTGAATAAAAGTTTTAAAGTTAGTGCCAGAAGCAAATATAATTTCGAACCCATTAAAAAACTAACAACGTATTTGCATTTTGTGTTTCACAAAACCATTGAGTTTAAATTATATTGCAGTGTATACTGTATTCTTAATTGTAAGTATTATAGGTAACCTATATGAATGCATGAAAATAGTCAAATCAATTATTAATGTGTTACATAAAAATGCTTATAATAGGACATTTTAGTAAATATAAATAACGAATAAACATTTTATTTCATTTCAGTAAGGTGTCTCGTCAATTATTAATATGATCTACTTTATAATACAAACTTAATCTATTTGCACAAAAAATACTTAGAATAAATACTTAATCTACTTGCAAAATCTTTGTGATTTGCTTGACTGGTTTGGTAATCTAAGATTCTTTGTAAGAGGTATTGGACTTAAATCCTTCTGTGGTTAACCAATGCCTCTTTCAAGAGGTAACGCAAAATACTGTAATTAATATACTGTATTTTGCAGACTAAACAAAATCCTACATGCATTATAAAAAAAAATAGTAGGCTCTTGAAAACTTAAGTATGAAATAAAGAATAAGTTGTGAAAAAACCATATAAGATTATGAGGTTTTTAATAATTTAAACGGGATTGTCACTTTGTGTGTAATGTTAAATATCTTGCATGGTGTACCCTATTTTAGAAATTTCTTACACAAATGAAACAATTGTTTTCAAACAAAATTATTCCATAAATTGGCAAGCATTAAAAAGTAAATATAAAAGGCAAAATGCTTCAATCAAAGTGTGATTTACAGTCACCATAGTTCACCACAACTTGGGTCACATAAAATTATTTCTTGATAAAAATGGGAACTTTGGAAAGATTTAAAAGAAATGTTTTCGCAAGGATTGTAAATTATTGTAATTTTTTGTTTATTTTGTGGTAAAAAAAAACTCTAAATGATCTAAAAAAAGTGATCTAAAAAAATCATTTGAACCTATATATATATTTTTTCTTTTATCTAGAAGGCACATAGTGTTTACATAGCAAGAGAATATCATATCACTTTTTTTTGTTCACTGTTGTTTTTAACACTTCACCATCTTATTCTGCATTACAAAGGCGCAGCCAGAGATAGAATCCTGGATATTTACTGTAATCACATCCTCTTCTTATAAAAATTTTATAGAAGGAAGGAAGAAAGAAAACTTAAACTAAACTTTGTAGTTTAAATACTATTTACACTATTAATAGTGGATTTTGGTGGCCCAGTTCAGGAACCATACAAGTAAGGGAACCTCCAATGTTCTTCGGTTCAGCACGGTTTCTCAGAGATCTAAATTTTCATTTTTCTTGTTAAAAAAAATGCTGTTAACAATGTTCTCGTTAGTCACTTAATTTATTACACTTAAGGCTGCCTCTAGCAGAATTAGAACATTCTTTATGTCTGGTACAGTATGTATAGTATCAAAAATACTAGATCATAGTTTAGACAACCAAGAAAGGAAGAAACAGGCCCGAGATTTTTTTAAAAATGAGTTGATGAACTAGACAGTTACTTAATTTTGTTAATGAACACCATTCATTATTATTCACTGATTTCAGATGAGAGATTGAGTTTAACCACTTCAGCACCCGTTTGAAACCATTGTGGTGGCGGAACAGTAACAATCTTGAACACATTTTGTCGAGAGTCAGGTTTCATGTCAGAAGAATGCCAATCTCCTTCTGACTCTACTATTTGTGTCTTTGTAGAAACATACCTTTGTTTTGCCGCAGTAGTGTTTTCCACCGTTTGTTCTAAACCTGTTTCATTTGCATCGTAAACTTCACCAGATTTGGACGCACTTTCAGAACTTTCGCTAAATTTAGTACTATCAATTTGTAACTCAGATTCTTTTCCACTTTCGCTTGAGGAATTGGAAAACTCATCTTGCTGGAATGTGTGGTTCATTCCTTCAAGTGATATTGAAGAGATGGATAGAGAATCACTGGTAGAGTCGTTTGAGACAAACCTTTTGACCAATTGTCTGACTTCATTGTTGCTGTCTATAAAGTACGACATACTGTCAAGTAACGAGTTCTGGGTCGACTCGTCCAGTGATGTGTCTTCAGACTCATCTTCTGATCCTGTTTTAAACTCACTTGGAAGCCATGTTTGGTTATTGTTACTATCCGATAGATCGGTTGTACCAGTTGTATTATTTTCCTTTAAAATATCTGTAACATTGGTTATTCTTTCCGGAAAGTCATATTTTGTTAATTCATTGCTAGCAGTTTCTGAAATTTCATTTTCAGTAGTAGCCACAAAAGAAGTTGAAGAATCGGTTTGGTTTGAAGACTCGACTGAGGAAATTTGTTTTGAAGGTAACAAACATCGTCGGTCCTTATAATTTGAGATGTTGAAATATCTGTTGAAAAAATTCGGAGTGCAAGTTTTTGGAACTATTGTACAAACTAACGGCTTACAGCACATATCAAAATCCTTGTATACATTAACTGGACACTGCAACAAAAATTTGAGATACAATTTCTATTAAAGTATACTCCAAAAGTAAAAAATTTAATGTAAACCATTTTTGTTGGAGATTGTGCACATTTTACTCAATGAAACTATGTAATTTAATTTAATAAAGTTCACTGTTTTGAAGATAAAAAATGTAAGAGTCATTGGAGGATAGCGGCCATCTTGGATTTGCCCGCCATTGAGACCACCTAATATTATAAATGCCTAATACTTTCAGGTTAAAAAAAAAAAACTTGTTTAATGATGATATTGCCTTAATATTGTTAAAATAAACTAATGATTAAATTGACTTGTTTGACTTAAAACTCAATTAACTAAAAATTCTTCTTCCCTAATCAATATGGCTATAACCTCTTTTAGTTTGAGTACAAACACTAGTGGCATTTTTATAAGAAAGACGCAAACATTTTTAGATGTCTAAAATTTGTTTATCATACTGTATGTGCTAGGATAAAATCTCTTCTCCAAATTGGTTCATTCTGAAACACTAACCTTAGGCTAGCAACACAAAATATCACCAAATTAGCTACATAGTTGGTAACAAATTGTTGTTGATTTTTGTAATTTTATACTATTCATAATATTATTCATACAAACTGTCTGTTAGTTTCTTTTTTGTGTATAAACTGGAGATGATTTTTATTAATGAAATAAGTTGTCTATTTATGAGTTTAATATTTATATTTGAAATTTACTGTAAAACAGTAAAACATAATATAATACTTACGTGAGCGTTTTCCCCCAGACAAAATCTTGTTCTTGAAACAATTTCTGCCCAAGATGGAAATGAGGCTTGAACTAAATTCACCAAACAGATAAGGCTGACACACCAAATCATCCTAAAACTCACAATCTCTGATACCAATCAAGATCATATCTGGTTTTGATGTTTTGAGATATGATTCACTCAATATCCAGTGCCAAAAGAATATCGTCAATAAAATATTATTATTATCCTAAAAATATGGATGTGGGCTTTTTCGAGGAGTGTTCTTGAAGAAAGTATCGCGTTTATAAATGGGCCCGAGCCCAGAAGCGCAAGAGTTTTTGTTTTGTTGGGGTGGGGGGGGGGGGGGGGGGGGTGAAGCAACAGAAAATTTTTAAATCGTGCGACAGTAGAATCCTTTTCATGCTCAGTTCCCATTCATCACTGCCACTGCTTGCATGTCTCTACTTGTTCCATCTTATATTTATTTGTAATTCATGTTTAATATCATTTTATCATTATCACAACCAAACTCAGTTCCTTTTGTACAATTGGGTGAGAAACGTATTATCAGTTGACTAGTGAACAAAGTTGTTGTGTTTTTTGTTTATTATTTTATTTATGTTCGATGAGATCCTTTATTTTACAATCACACGCTTTTTCTATGAAATTATCAAAAAAGTGGCAGTGAGTTTAGAAATAAGGCTGCAAAAAAGTGTTGTACAATGAAAAATGTTACATAAAATTCCTAAATAAGTGTTTTTGAAATGAATTAAAACTTTGCCTGCAGGAACTGACGGTTTAGGTTAACAACCCAACTATACTGAACCATTAAAGAGCTGGTGTACAGAAAATTATGTAATTTTAATAATGAACTTTGAAGATGTCGTTAACGTGCAAAAAAATTAGAAAAACCAGTCATGTAAAGTGTTGAGTGTTTAGCGTTGTAAATGTTTGTAGTAACATCTTAAATAAAAACAAAATTTGTTGTATTCAAAGTTAGTAATTTTGTATAACTATACCCATTTTACTTTTGAAAAAGTACCCTTGGAAATAAAAATAATTTGTATAGAAGTAACAGTATTTAATTGAAGTTCTATATTTTACTTTACTTTGCAAATTTTAGTAACAATCAAAAGTGAGCACATGAAAACTAGCCTTATCTTTGTTAAACTGCGGATGTGCGTGAAAATCGTAAAATGCATATTTTATTTTCATTTTATGATTTTTATATCAAATGTTGCCGATGGGGGGGCAGGCACAACTACCTCTCGGGCCCATAGCTTGTCACATACAGTACGAACCACGGGCCTGCTCGAAGTAAATGTGTAAAACCATCTGTGATTTATTAAAAAAAACTGCTTTTAAATTTAGTATCAAAATGGTTTGACATTATGGGCAAACAAATTGACTGGTATTATTATCATATGGCTTTTTAGTGAAGGGGCTTCTACAACACAGAAAAAAATTTCCTTGCCTGAAAAACGTATCCTAATTTTATTTTCTGGATTGGCAGCAATTTGATTTCAACCCGTTTTATACAACAAATTTTTTGTACGCATAATTTTTTTTTAAATAAACATAACATAAATTTTTTTTTTTCAATGAACATAAAATAAAATGGATCTAAAGGTGGAGCACACTGTTATCACATAAACAGGGGATAGTCAGGATTCAAACCCTAACTCAAGGACAGAAGTCCAACTCTAAACTCCAAACCAGATGATTGTAATATTCAATCAGTGACTTAGAGTGTAGGCCTACTTAGATTGCTATCTGCCAATGAGAAAATGCCCAGGTTGTAACTATAACAATGGATTGGTTTTTATCCAATTTATATTAAAAGTTTAAAAACTCCTTTTCAAAAATACATTTACATTATAATTCAGCCTAGATAGTTTTGTTAATCATAATACAGTAGACTCCCTCTTGTCCGGACTCCTCGGGACCGAGGCCAGTCCGGATAATGGGTTTTCCGGTTAAACTGACGTCCCCGAAAACTCGTTAAAACGGACTGTTTACTGTGATATTCCACTTAAATTTAGGAGAGCATTGTATTTAGACACGTGATCACTGGTCTCAAATCTTTCCCAAGAGAACAGTCTTTTCAGTACTGCCCACTTCCTGCCGATCTAGTCCAGTTAAGCCAATGTGCTGATAAAAATTGCCCGGTTAAAGAGATGTCATTTCCGCCGAGTGTAGTCCAGTTAAAAGGTGTCCGGATAAGAGAGAGTCTACTGTACAAAGAAAAACTTAAACCTTTCTTAAACTAAACAAGCAATACACACAAGGTAAATAATTTTCTTTTTTCAATACACAATAGAGTGAATATTTATTCCTTTAATATTTACAATTTATACACAATATTATTATCAGTATTTATAACAATACTTACATCAACAGAAGGTATGAATCTAGTAATGTTGACTATACAGGGTGATCAACTCAAGGAGGACACCATTAGGATATCGGAAATGGTAGGAATTAGAGAAAACAGAAAACTTTGAATGGCGGACATTCTTTTATTTTTGTAGCAGTTAAAAATATGAATTTAGTTTTTCAAAATTCAGCCGCCATATCTCAACATGGCGGCCAACTTTGAAATTTTTATGAAAGATTCTATATTTTATCAAGTTTTCGGACAGAACATGCAAGTTAAAAACTTTTTTATTCTCGACATTTTTTCTATAAAGCTAGCCCCCTACTTGTTTAGGAGTTACAGCCTAAGAAAAAAATACTTCCGGTATACATTTTGCATCATGTAGATTCTATACGAGTAGGTTTATAGCAAAAATGCTACGAGAAATAAGTTTTAAAATTGCATCTACATACCAAAAAGACCATAAAATACACCGTTTTCCACTTTTCAAATATGCTGCCATTCATTTTTGAAATAATATAATGAATATTTTTACATATTTTATGATGAACTACATGATGCAATGTTTACCGGAAGTAATTTTTTATAAGCTGTAACTCCTAAACAAGTAGGGCCTTTTTATAGAAAAAATCTCAAGAATAAAAAGTTTTTTAATTGCATGTTCTATCCGCAAACATTATATAATACAAAGAAATTTCAAAGTTGGCCGCCATATTGGAAAATGGCGGCTGAATTAAAAAGAAACTAAATTCATACTTCTTTTAACTGCAACAAAAAATAAAAGAATTTCCCCCATTTAAAGTTTTCTCTAATTCTTACCATTTCCGATATCTCAATGGTGGTCCCCTTGAGTTGATCACCCTGTAGATACCCTACCAGGAAGTATACATTCCATTCTCATGTTAAAGTTGTAATCAGTAAAAAAAATATAAAAAAACACTAAGTTCAATTCTCAATTTTAATTTCTTTAATGGCCTATGGTCAGTTGCTTAAACCAGTCTTGACACCTTTAGCCAAACCAAAACTGAACATAAACCTATTCCATCCCCATGTTAAATTTGTAGCCAGGTTTTTTATCAAAATTGTCATAGTTGATGTGAGCCACCTACAGATTGCGCTGATCTAAATTACTAAATTCAGTCAAACACACAAACCTGTTTACCAAGTTAAACTTAGGGAATGACTTATGATGAGTTATAGCAACTGTTATGACCCATCAACCTGGTCAGCAACAAAAGATAAGGTATCAAATAAAATTTTAGACACGAACACATTCTGTGACTGGCTCACACAACTACGTTCTTTTTTATAAAAAATTCTTATGATCAGCAATATCATTATTTATTTTCCTTCAACTACCTTAAAGTTAAAATTTAAAGATAAAATAGAACATCATTTTTGTACAGACTACGACTGATTAATTAACATTTAAGCTTTCATTCTTAGAGGAAAAAAACTAACAGCAACTGCTCCACATATGAGATGTTAACATCAGAATCCCGAGTCAATGCTATAAATAAAAATTATGAATCATATCACACATCAAAGCTTTAACAATTTTATAAAAATTCAACTTCATTACAATAATTTGAAAGATTATTATGAAACACCAACAGCTAGTAATCCAATTGTTTAAATATATTTCCTTCATTCATCAAGTTTGCCACATTACAAAGATAACATATAAGAAAACCCGAATCATTAATTCATTTTTTTGGTATTTTTTATTGTAACAGAAGTGAGGAATACATTGCAAGGCTTGCAAAGCTTAGTTTTTGAAAAGATATTAGTACCAAAATGAAAATATTGCGCAAAAATGTGAATCAACCTTTAAACTCTATAAGCATAGAGTGAATAATGAACATTACTGAATAATGAATTAATCTTAGTGGCAATAATGTTAAAACAAATATCAACTATCATGTAACATATTTTGGTGAAATTCTCATTTAGCTATTACCGTAGGTCTCTTGGTAAGACCTAAACCGAGAACCACTTTAATTTTTCATTTTGATGCTTCCAGAAGCCAAAAAACACAGTCCGTTCAAATTCATAATGAATGTGTCCGTTAATTAGCACGATAATTGAATCAAAATCATCCGATTTCGATGAATTTTGTAAAACAAGTAAATCTACATTAATTTGGGTGAGTTCGCAAATCAGCAGCGGGGTTTTATAGGGTGGAAATTGGGTTTTCTCATTTTTAACCCTCTACATCTAAAATTTTGCAGTTTATTTTAAAAAACATTTCGTAGAGTTGAAAACCAATAACCTAGCACATTGAAGCATGGTACTTCTAAAATAGTTACAGATAAAATGTATAATAACTATACATTTTAAATTCCTACGTTAATCTTATATAATCAAATCTTTTGGAAAATAAGTAAACTGTTGTAGTTTATTTGTTTACTGATACCTTCAATCTATTAGGCCTTAAATATTGGTATTTAAATATGAAATACTAAGTGGATTTTTACATTTTGCAGATGTAGATTACTCTAAAAACTAAACAGAATAAACAATAAAAAAAAATTCATAGAAATATTCTTAGATAAACAAATTATAAATCTACAAGACCTGACATATAAATATAAATTAAACTGTACTAAAATCATTAAAGCTAATAAATTAAATACAAGTGTGCCACTGAGTCGTCCAAATTCATAACACTAAACTACAGCGATAACATGGAGTAAGCTTGAACACCTTAACAATTTAAGTTGCAAATCTAAAGCTAACGAGTGCAGTAAACGTGTTTTTATACATTACAAATGTTAAGACAATGATTATTAGGAAAGTTCAAAAGCCAAATGTGTTCGTAGTTAGATTAGAGGAACAATATTTATTGTAGACGAGTATTATACAATACTTGACTACTACTGTACAAATAGCAATAAATTACAAGAATATTTATTTACAAAACTCAACGACTAACGATCACGGTGCTCAGCCTAACAATACAAAGCGCATAGAATATTTAGACGTATTGTAACTGGAATATTACATTATTATTCGTATAAGTTACGCATCAAGTAAAATAACTGAATCATATAATTCTTCGTTAAATGCTTTACAAGTTAAGTGTTTGCACAAGCATTTATATCCTAAAGTAAAATAAACATTAAATAACAAAGTCAACAAAGTGTTCCAAAGCACAGTAATAAAACTTATTGTGCTTAGGAAGAATGCAGTTTATACAAAACAATATAATTCTTAAAATATAATTTTTACAACATCATAAAGCAATATTTTTCCTTTCTAATGCATGTGAATATTACGATTAAATAAAGAAGCATGTTCAATTTAATTACAAAACTAAATTATTAAACTATTTGATTTCATAATTGCCTTGATATTCACAAAAAAAAGGTAAAATCAGAGCCTCTATGCAAAAGTTGATTAAAATCTTGTTATTTTTTTAGATAAATAATTAAAACTGATATGTACAAAATAATACCAACAAGCAAGAAATGGTAAACAAATTGCTATTGGAGGAAAGAATCCCTCGTCAACAATATTTAGAGAAAATGTTTCCAAATACGACATAACTGGACCAAAGTAGACTAGACAGTAATGGTTTTATTTCTAACTTTTCTTAAGTATTCAATAGTTATTTAACTAACAAGAACATAACATAATACATTACTGGATATAATAGAAAAGTACTAAAAATAAATACTAACAAGACCAGGGTTTGGACTTTCAATAAAAAAAACTTAATTATGCCACTGTACTGGAATATAAAAATAATAGTTATTTTTGTAACTAATGCGCAAAGTAGGACTTTGCGCTCACGTTACACATTATAGTTTTCCTACAGTTACTATAAACAAATCATATCAATCTTTAAGTCTTTTAAACACTAAACAACACATTTTAGGTAAGGTTAAATCCAAGCGTTGAACAACAATAGAATGTTAACATGAAACAACAGGTTAAGTCGTAGTATCAATACTAAAAAGCTGTGAAACACTGCACCAGCTGATCGTAGTATCTTTAAGTGTTGCCAATTTATTTTCAAGCATACACTATTAGATGTCTTATAAAAGCACACTCTATTGTTTTGTTTGGTTGGAAAACTGGAGAGTGGCAAGTAAAATGAGTGCGGTAAAAGTAAGTGAATGCAGCAATTAGCTACTTTGCGTGCTATAATCATTGCAAGGAAGCCTGCTTTGTCAGGTAAGTTAACTGTAGGAAAAAATAATTGTTTTACATTATTTTATATGATTATAGTGTTAAAAGATTATGTATATAGTGAAATTATTTTGTAATTTTTACCAAAATACTGATTAATGGGTGTTGTCCATGATTATTTTAAAAACCATCTGAACACTTAACAAATACATTCTCTAAACTTTAAAAAATAATAATCTATTTAATCTATATTATTGATTTATTTGATATGAAAATTGATCATAATGCTTGTATAAAATATTGTAACCAGACTATGTAGTAATATTACTAAGTTTCTCTGCATTGTTTTAATTATACTTAAATCACATATGAAAGAGGTATAATCTAACTAAATGTTAATAAATAAGACTAGGCTATCGAATGTCAGCCGACGTAGATACAAAATAAATTCCCACAGCCGGTATAAAACAATGAACAAACCACGGTCGGTTAGACATATTGGAAATTGTCCTTGCTGTTGAGAAGAGGTTCTTGCTCAATTGGACTGCGAACGTGATACCTGGAAATTGTTAATTTAATTTACCACCTAAGTTATCATGTGCATAATTTCTTTGAAGCTCAACCTGCTGTAGGGAAAATACATGTCCAACAGCAATATAAACATCTTCATAATATTTAACGGATTTAAAAATGTTGTTAATGTATTGTTTAAACAGTTTTGTAAAGTTTGTGGCTAAAAAACAAGAAATGCAATCCAAGTTCAAACAAATTTAAAACATTTACTAACCAAAATACTGCTTTGCAAAATGATAAAGGTTTTTTCAATTGAGCATTGGTTTAATAATTGACAGTGTTCTACGCATGATTCAACTACGCAACGAATGACTCATTGAACTGCACTATTGCACATACCTGGTCATCCAGTCAGTAGGATCGGGACGGAAGAGTCCAAAGCATCGCCACTGTACAAAGTCTACAATGTTTTGGCACTTGCCGCGGTGGAAGGGGCTCCTGGTTGTGCCAGGGGTGCCGTGGAAGTGTCGGTATCTGCCGGCGTTCATACGTTCGTTGGTTGTCATACCCAGCACCGATATCTGTTCAGAGTGGAAGAACAAATTAAAATGATAACATAGTGATTTTTTTCCTGTTTTAATGCCATTAGCGTTTTTTGTAAGGGAATATTCCAATCTCTGTCTTGTTAACATCTAAAAATCAACCTTTTGTTATAACACCATCGATAGAAGTCACAAATGGCATCTGGGTCCAAAATCGACTAGGGATCGAACCAGGTGTCTTCAGATTTGAAGGTGAACGCTATGACCACTTGGCAACCCAGACATTTTGAACAAAAGTGAGTACACTAATATCATACACTTCCTCACTTGGGTTAATAATATGATTTGAGCATCCAATGAAACATGGAAAAATGACAAAACTGTGTCATTTTTTTGAAAATCAAAATATTTACCACATTTTACCAATATTTACCATAAATATATCTGCCTAGGGATGGATCTGAAATTATCATATGAAAATTTGTGAGTAAATTACACTGTTTCTAAAAAACCAGGGTTGTAAAGTGTTTCAAAGTATGTGTAAATCTTACGAGTTTGTATTAAACCATGATGGTGATGGAGGGAAGGAGACGGAAAGGAATACCTAAAAGAAGGTGGATAGATGAGGTGAAGAGATGGCAGAAGAGGAAGAGGAACTGTGGAGATTATGAGAAGATGGAGAGTACCAGATGATACCAATACCCCCGCCGCAGCAAACCTGCAGACTAAGCGAATTTCCATTTGACTGATTGGATTTACACTGAAATGTCTACTTAAAAATATAACATTTATTCTTGATTTAAATAGAATTAGTTTAACAAGTACTTAGGTTTGCTGCATCAGGGAGGGTAAAACTGTTTTTTGTCAAATGTGAATAGTTAGTAAGAACATTTTCCAAATTTGATCAAAATATGTTCACAAACAAGCAAACTACAACAGTTTACTTATTCTCCATAAGAATAACGTAGGAATTTTAAATTTACAATTTTTTGGAATTTTCTCCGTAACCATTAGGCGCATAATAACGCTTCAATATACTAAATTATTTGTTTTTTTAAGCTCTACAAAATGGTTTGGAAAGAAATTGCTAAATTTGATGTTTTTTGGGTCAAAAATGGGAAAAACCTATTTTTACCCCATAAAACCCCCCGTAAACCCCCGTTCCCATGGTCCGATCATGCTGGATCGCGAACTCGTTTGAATAAACGTAGGTTTACACGTTTGTACCAAATTTCATCAAAATCGGATCATTTTTGCTCGAGTTATCGTGCTGACGGACACATATATATATATATAAATATATAAATATATATATATATATATATATATATGAATTTGAACGGATGGTGTTTTTGGCCTCTAGGGACCTCAAAACGAAAAAAAAAATCGGTCCCGCGTCCAGGTCTTACCATGAGTACTACGGTAATAGCTTATTCCCTATATGGGAAATTCGCTAAAAGCTGGAAATGATAACTGTAACGGAAAAGGATATGTCTGTATGTAACAGTATTTAACCCAACAAGACCCCACTAACCAGCAATACAACAAAGTCTTTACCTGATATAGCTGACAGCCAAAGAGAGTAGCCACCCAGATGGAGTGAAGGAAGGCATTGGCAGCCACCCAGGCCACCCACGAGTCACACTGAGCATACTGCCACATACCTGAGTCTATCAGGTCAACTGTCAAACATACAACCCTCAGTACATATCTAGTCACACAAAAACTAGTGAATTTGTTCAAGGTAGTAAACATAATGGAGGGAACTTAATGGGGATGTTCAAGTATAAACAATTTTGAAACTTCTCAAGAAATTTTGTATTGCCCAATTTGGCAGGATTTAGGGATTCTCTTGGGGTGAGAATCTTAATCTTAATGGGTAATAATCGTATTGCCACGATGGCTGAAGATGGTCGTGGCTGTTGATTGCAGAGGATACCGTAAGGATATAAAGGGCGCTGCCAGAGTAATGTACGGGAGGGGGGGGGGGGTGGCTTACTGAAGAGCCCAGGAAAGAGGGGAGCTGCATTTTAACCAGTGTTGCACTTCAAACTTGTGCATTCCCTCAATTATTCAGTACAACAGAAAATAGCATAACTTTTTTAATCTTCCTTCCCCTCATGGTGGGTGCAGGGCCCCCTCGGGTATGTCTATGATCACAGTGACTAAACTTGTAATTCTGATGTCAGATTAAAGTAGTTTTACTTCATCATGAAAGTGAAGATAATACATACTCATTACTACACTAAAATAAAACATACTACTACACAATATAATTTTTTCTATTACAATATCACATAAATCTCACCGGTCCAGAAATGAGGCCTTGGCTGGGACATGTCAAAGCACACAGCAGTGAGCCAGAACTGTGTACAGCCATACAACAGGAACACACACATGACCAGCAACATGAGCAGGTAGCCCATGAAGTGGCGATGGTTGTGAGCACCAATACAGTTGCCTACCCAGGGACAATGGTGGTCAAACTGTCAATCATAATACCACATAATGTAGTGAGCCAGAACTGTGTACAGCCATACAACAGGAACACGCACATGACCAGCAACATGAGCAGGTAGCCCATGAAGTGGCGATGGTTGTGAGCACCAATACAGTTGCCTACCCACGGACAATGGTGGTCAAACTGTCAATCATATGTATACATTGCAAAAAAGGTATTCAAAAATCTTAAAACTATAAGCATGTCTGATGTTACCACTTTAGAAGAGTAGTACATTAGCTTTTTAGTAACTATAGTTTTGTAATCTGTTGGCTATTTATCAAATCTGTGATGATTTCTGATTGCAGCACAATCATTGTTATCATCCACAAAGGCTAAGATATCTTTATCATCAACCAAAATATGGCAAAACTATGATGGTCTCCCACAATTACGGACACATCACCATCGTTTCTTGCAATAGCGCCAAAATCATAGCCATCTCTTGCGATGAAATAGAGACATGATCATCGTCACCCGTCATATCAATTAAATTGTGAACATCTCCAACAATTGCAAAGACTTCCTCATTGTTTCCTCAAAAGTGGCAAAATGATGAACATCCACAACTGTATACTCATTATCATTACCTGCCATACCGGCAAAATTGTTAAGTTCTCCCGTGATTGTGAAACATCAGTCACTTCAAATTGCGTTGAAACTGCTGGCGTTGGAACAAATCCCGTTCCAAGAAAATACCTTATTAAATGTAATCCAACCCAAAAATATAAATATGTTTTCCCAAAAATTTCCCCAAATTTCAGAAACCTGTCCATCAATAATTTAGGAAATCTCTCTACACAACTAACTTTCTTCATTACTTTATCTTTACGGATAATTACAATTGCCTAAATTCAATCACAGAATCTTTGTTACTTACACTCTTTTTAACTTTCAACGCTTAAAAAATTAATTAAATTAGTTATCCAATCCTCCCCAGTTTAGAACTTACCTTAGCAACACAGCGGTTACACACTGAGCAGTGCTTGCTGCGGATTGGCTTACGCACAAGGCAGGAACTGCAGAACCATTGCGGCTCAAATCCTCCCCTCTCCGCCAGCTCAATTATTGTCTGAACAACAGAAAACATTGAAACATTTGTCTATGACTTCTTAAAAGTAGATACTTAATAATTAATGAATCAGAACATACCACTAGAGTGAAAGGCAAGAAAATGGGTCTGATTGAGAATTATTGATTACAACTTAGTCAAATTTATATAGAATGTAACTGCTGTTATAATTTCAATCTGACCATATCCGTCTTGTTTACCACTTATATCACTGTTAGATAACAACTTTATTAGGTAAAATCTAGTTATTAGGATTTAAAACTCTGTGATAGGATAAATACTTTTTTGTTTGGCAAAACATGTATCATTAAAGTACTTAATATACAATTATTAACAATGGATTGCCATTATTATACAGCTGACTCTCAATACACATATGGGATCAGGAAGATGTAGGATTACAAATATAAACAGATTAATAACAAATATATTCCAGGAGTTAAGAAAAATCGACTTATTCGGTATGATGTGACTATTAGGCCTTAAGATTAATCAGTTAAGGAAATTTGTATTGATTGCTAAAACTATGTGATTTGGTCTATTAACTCTTGTGTACAGCTGAGCAGTTTTTTGTAGGCCTGAATATCATAAAACTAAATAATACCTGTATTATAATTCAATTAGGCCTACCTATACTGATAAAATCTAGTACATAAGTTATATTGATAAGTTACAAAACACAGTATTCAAGCACAGTTAGGTACTTATTCTACCCTATAATCACTTCCTTTCACTGTAAAAAATCAGATTAGACACTGCTGGAACGACGCAAAAATTCCAGGATTGTAGATATCAATTATTCGTTGCAGTGTCAGGTTACCGAGTGAGTTAGACCAAGAGTCAACATTGTTAATAAAGAAACAGTGTGTGACTGACCCTGAACTTCTGATCCTGTGTGGCAGCCACGACCCCAGGATCCCCTCTCCAGGATTTGAGGAAGAAGTGCCAGAGAAGCAGCGAGCTGGACAGGAACAACAGGGACTCTAGGAAGTCAACTGCAGGAGCGACCCACAGCAACCAGGTCACGTAGAACCAGAACTGTAACATTACATGACATCATATTGTGATCAAAGCCACAATTTTTATTCAAAAACAACATATTTAGCGCTAACTTTCTGACGAAATAATTTAGCCCTTAAATCATAAATTCTGGGACACTAAAAATCCACTCTTGAAATCTTGATTTAATTTGTAGGATTTTGGGAATCATAATACAAAGCTAGTCACTTCACTAAACTAGTAAGCTAGATGAGATCTATCTTTTTTTAAAGACTCGTTAATAAACTATGTGGCTTTGCCTTAAAATACAATTTTAATGTACACTATTCTTGTTCAGATATATTGTTGTGAATGAAGAGTATTTAATTAAATCAAATTAAATATTCCAGTTACCTTAGTAGCTAAGTACACAGACATTGGAAGAAGATTCATAAGCCTGTCATCAAAAACGTATCTGCCAGCAAAATAGATGCCGATGTAACCGATGACTAGGATGGCTATTTTGACTGGGTAAGGTAGGTTCGTTTGTAGAGTGACCCCGATGGCGTAGAACGCTAGGAAAGGTGTTCCCACCATGCACCAATATCTTATCCTCTGTAACATAAAACAGGTATTATGAAAAAACTCTCCTGCAAAGATTCTTTCATACAGTGCACTTCCAGAGTATTTAATCATAGACTAACCAACACAAGTAGATTTCTTATCTCATTATAAATTTTAAAGCTCGTTTTTCGTGTACGGTTCATGTACGGTGACACTGGGCGCTACTGTCAACGAATTTTTGTTTATATTATTTTAGATTTAATTTCTTAATTTCTGCTTTACTGTTTGGTTATATAACTAGGGGAAAAGTTATTGTTTATGATTAAATCGTATTATTTGGTCAAACGGGTTTTATATTACTGAAATTAAGAAACAAACTGTATATAAAACACGACCTCTGCCAAGGGCCAAAGAAGCAAAAGACAAAGTGCCAAACACTAATTCATCACCATACTACTGTTAATCAAACACAATACCAACAGTCATACCAAATTACAAAGGTCCAATGTATTAATAATTTTTTCAACCAGAAACTGTCGCAGTTGGAATGCAATTAAATGTGCTGCAGACTTCTAGAAGACTTTGTGTACTATGAGATGTCAGTAATCCCATGATTTGATAAAGGTGTTCTACAATATGGAGGATATTTTATTCATCAAACTATAAGGAAATATTGGAATAGAGGTTTGGTGAAGGAACAAGGCGAAACTACTGTAAGTTACAGTAAATAGGTTTTAAACTATCGAGTTGGATTAAGGTTCTCTACTAACCTTATCACTGGTGAACCTTCTACAGAAGTTCTGTCTAGTGTGAGCACCAGAATGTTCAACAACCTTCTCTAGAACTTTCTTGCCGACCCATGAAGAGGCCTTTGGTGAACTCAACAACGAGAATGGAGTTTCCCCCTAGAATAGAAAAATATATGTATTAATTTTTTTCGTCCTCGGCTGCCCATCAGAAACTAATATGGGTCGTTTTATAATCTGCAACGGATACAAGCCAATTAAATTTAAGAAATAGTTTCCTATTGTCGGGGCCACATAAGTTTGCAGTTGAGGGAGGAGCCTATTTACCATATGGTTTTGAATGAACCAATAAGAACCGTGCGGTGTTGCCAAATATAACCAATATAATACCAGCTGATTTGAAAATATTGCTTTGTATATTTAATAAGTGTTGTCAATGGGCGATGTGGCAACGTCGCACTAGCCCTGTCTTGTGATTGGCTGCTACCAACTGCAAACTTACGTGGCTCCGACAATAGTGTTCTCTTTTAGCGAATTTCCCTATAGGAAGTAGCTATTACCGTAGGTGGCACGGTACGATCTGGGCCCGGGACCAATATAATTTTCCATTTTGATGTCCATAGAAGTCAAAAACACAATTGGTTCAAATTTTTATACATGTATATACAGTATATAGATTTATATAAATATACATCCGTGAACACGATAACTTGAGTTACAATTTTGGTCCGATTTTGATCAAATTTGGCTTGAAGGTGTAGGGCAGGATAAACTTGAATGAGTTTCTGAACCCGCATGATCAGACCATGGGAACATGAGTTTAAAACACCAACCTGAGACTGTTGACCTGTTTGACTGTTGTCATGAGTCTTATGGGGTAAAAATAGCCTTTTCTCAATTTTGACCCACAAAACATAAAATTTCCTAATTTCTCTTTGAACCAATTTGTAGAGCTTTAAAAAAATAATTTAGTATTTTTGTTATTGGCTAAAGAGAATAATCAAAATATTGTAAATTTAAAATTCCCATGTTATTCTTATAGAGAATATGTTAACTGTTGTAGTTTGCTTGTTAATTGATATATTTTGATCAAACTTGGCAAATTTATTTATTTTATACTAAGCTATTAATATTTTGTTAAAAACACACACTCCCGTAGCAGTAAACCTAAGTACTGTACTTGTTAATCCTAATGTTATTTAAATAGATTAATTGCAAATTAATCAGGCAAATGGAAATTCACTTAGTCTGCAGGTTTGCTGTGGCGGGGGTATTTAGGAACACTATAGAACTTTACTTAGTTCATGTATGAGGATTGTTTTTGACTTTACAACAACTACTAACTTTCCTTTCGAGTTAATACTAGGCCTAAGTTTAAATAGTAGAATTAAAAGTTTTTAATTAGCCTAATTAAACTATTTTAATTTATTTACTGCATAAACCAGTTTACAATGTGATGATTTAGTGTAGACTTAATTGTAGAACTGTTTTACATTACCACTTAGCAAGATACAAATTATTATTTAATGATTAACAATTTATGAATTTGTCAATATTTGAACAGAAAAATATAGTGCCTTCCTGTAAATTTTTATAACTTTTAAGAATAGGCGTACAACTTGTATTTATTAGATATTTAGGATACTCATTTAGATGGTTAAAGATTATTTGAGTAATATATTTATTCTATTGAATACAGCCAAAATATGTTTTCAAAGGTTTTTCCTGGCATAATACAGGTATTTTGTATTTAAAACTAATACTTATTTTAAAGTGTTTTATTATGATCTATGGGGAAAAACTTGCATTTATCCCATTGAATTCCAGCACTCAACAACACATAGTTCAAATCAATTGACTGTTGACAGTTTTGACAAGCATTGGAATGCTTATCTAGGCTATTTAATGCTGTGCTTGTTACAAACAGAAATAAAGTACTAGTTTATTTCATTTTCTTTAAGATCTTTCTAACAATCAAACCTTTTTTGAGTTAAATTTTTACTTTGATAATATTAACATATTAACAACAACTTTTAAGTGTGATTATTAATTTTGTTGTTATTCTATTTTGTTTTTTGCCTTATCAGGCCATCACCTATAAAGAATATTTCAAGCTACAGGGAGTAAAAAAACTCATTTCTTATTGTATATCTTGCCATCACACTTAAACACCATTCGGCTGAAAATAAACTTTCACATGTAGTCTACCTACCCAAGCCATAGACAAAAAGAATGATATATAGACCGTCAGCCGTGCTGCGATTAGCTTAGGTTCTGGCGTTAACCGCTGGGAGCGCCGTGCAGTTACTTAAAGCGTGTATGCCGTAACTACACAGCACTCCCAACGGTGGATGCGAGAACCTATACTAATAATATATTTAGTTATTTTTGTCCATGCCAAGCTCACTGAGCTACTATTAGCCTGACCTGTGCATTAGCGATGTCGAGACTAGCTCCGTGCATGACTAGAGTGCTAACAGCCGTGTGGTTTTTAGAGAGGATAGCCCAGTGCAGCGCAGTGTTCTGTTGGTACTTGTCTTGTATGGTGGTGGAGGCCCCAAACGTCAACAGTAGTCTGGTCGGATCTAAACTGTAACAACAACAAGAGATATTTGATACACATAAAGCAATGAGGACCTCACTTTTTTGCTTTGTTGATCTACAGGCCATAAAACCACTGGCTTAGTTGTACATTTTACTATCTCTATAAAAAATCTCATAAAAATTAGACTTTTTCAAAGTTGGTACCAGTACCGGTTCCTAGCCAAAATCGTTTCTAGGTTCCAGTACCATCGGTACCTTATTTTAAATTTTTAGAATAGGCTACCTAGGTACTTCATTTTTTTTATAAAAAAAAAACAAAATATCCATATTTCAATTTTACAGTATTTTGCATTTAGTAGGCCTATAGGTTGGTCATACTAAAGGTCAAAACTTAAGTGATTAAGGAAATAAAACTTCTCCCATAAGCTTGTCAACAACCTACATCATGGGTAAGCGGTGAGAGTAAATATAATATTTTACAGTATCGAAGTTATCAAGGTATCGAGAATCGGAATCAACCCATCCCTAGTTACGAATGCTTATGCAAACATAAAACTTAGTGAAAATTTTAGGCCTACCTAAACCGGTGTTTGTTGTTTCAATTGAATTTAATAAAATATGTTAAAATGTACCCTATGTCTTCTTGAAGTATCTTATTTTCTTATAGGCTAACCTTATCTATGACCTTATTCAATTCAGTTAAGTTATGTAGTAATTCAGATAAGTTATGTTTGTATTAAGAATAAATGAAAAAAATAACTTGCTCCTTTATTTATAGGTATCATGAGAAGCACAAATATATGTGTTATTGAATCTATAACGGTTATTGGTATCGAGTGCGGAATAGAGAATCGAAACCAAAGTTCTGGAATCGCAATCGGTATCGGAATCGACCAATTCTGGAATCGGCCCATCACTAACCATAACATATTAATTTTGATCAAAAACAGCTTTTCAAAATAAATAAGATTTTTTTCTAGCTTTTTATGGGAAAATAGCATAAGTTACAATAACTTTTGAACCGTAATTTTTACGGAAATGGGATTTGTACCATTTTGTTCACAGTTTAAATTACTATAACATCTAAATTTTTAAGAAAACTGTTCAGGCCATTTTCGAGAAAATCCTATTTTTCTGTTATTTAAGAGGAAGTTTTATGGGAAATCCCCATTAAAAATACAAATTTTTAAAAAAAGAAAAAATGTTTAAAATTTTAAGGACCATAAAATCATGTTTAGTTAAATCAAAACCGGGTTTTTTTCTAAAGTCTTATTATTAGTTTTTTTTATGGGTTTTTTGTGGGAAAACAACATAATTTACAATAACTTTTGAACCATAATTTTTACAGAAATGGGACTACCAAACTGACCTGAGCCCTTATTCCTGCCCCTTAGGTGGAACTTCCCCACGATCGCGGCAAAATCGTGAAGATCTCTTGCGATCATAGGAACATCATCATTGTTACTCGCGATTACAAAGAATTATTAATTTTAGATAGGTACCTAGTAAAGATTCACATTTTGTTCTAAAAATTTGTGTCTGCACTAAACATTGCAGGTTTTTTAGCTAATTTCCTTATATAGGTGGGTAGGCCTAACTATTACCGTAGGTGGCACGGTTAGACCCGAACCCAGGACCGATATAGGCTACTTGTTCACCAGAGGCCAAAAACTGTTGTAGATGGATATATTTATTTATTTATTTTATACTAAGCTATTAATATTTCACCCCATAAACTCACTTTCCTAACCTCTCTGTAGCAGAAAACCTAGGTATTCCGTTGAACATAATGTTATTGAAATAGATCTAAGTGGAAATCCAATCTGGCAAATTAGAATTCTCTCAGTCTGCAAGGTTTGCTGCGGCAGGGGTATGTTATCTTATGGCACTAGCCCACAGCCTAGTCAACCATGATGTTAAACCTGGCACTGTTCGTAGGACCTTCACATTTCATTTCAAATTTAAATATTATTTTAATACTGTAACTTGCTCTAAGGATTTAGGCCTAGTTAAAAGAATTATTTCTATGTTCAGCCAATTAGAAATAAATTTAAAAACCTAACTAACCAACCTGTGTACTTTATGAGCGCTCCACATCAAAGGAGTCATGCCGTTGCGGTCTTGCATGTTAGGATTGACACCTTTGGCCACCAGATAGGCCACGATGGCCGTGTGGCCAAACTGGGCAGCCAGGTGGATGCAGGAACAGCCCTCACCGTCCCTCAGCGAAGGATCAGCACCATACTGCATCAGCAACGTGACACTGCCAATGTGACCTTGTCTGGAAAAGTCGGAGAGCAGTAAAGTAACATATAAAATGTTCATGTAATGTTCATTTAATTATGATAAATTTCAGTGAAGATAGTAAGACTAATACCATACCGGTAACCTAAACAAGCTGTAAGCATGTAAGTTGACAGAAACGTATGACTTTTTAGCCTATAAAAATTACGAAAAATATAAATTATTTACTTTTGAGATTGTCAGAGTACTACCTACAAAGAAATGACTTTAAACAATGGAAAGCTAGGTAGATGAAATTATTGAATTGGACTGGCAAAAAGTATTTTGATGATACCGGGTACCGTTAATATAGAAAGTTAAAAAAGCTAGATCAGTAGATATTAGGTTATTATTCCATGCGCTATTGTAATGTTTCACTACACTTGATCTCAGCTGAATGCCCGAAAACACTGCCGAACAGCTTGAAAGAGTCGATCAGGGTAAAAAACCTTTTAGTAAAAGGGGCTTTAGCCGTATTTAAATCCAAATTCAAAAACTAGGGCGACGACAAGACTGATAAACACTCACATATTTAATTTATTCTAAGTTAAAACAAAAACTAACCTAAGACCATACCACATAACTTACCTGGTGGCCCAGTGGAGGGGGGTGGCTAGAAGTTCTCCGCCTACAGCGTCCACCACAGCTCCCTTGGACACGTAGTACCTGATGATGTCCAGACGGTTGTTGATGGCAGCCCAGTGTAGCAACGTGACTGTCTCATTGTCAGGCTGATTCACATCGTACCCAGCCTCCACCAGCTGTCGACAACGCTCCAGCGAACCGTACTGTACAATACATAAATGAAATGTACCGTACCGTACTTGAATTACTTTGGAAATTTTGTCTAATGATTTTCCCGGGTTTTAAAATTCATAGAGAGAGCCTCTAATTTTAATTACATGGCTCTTTAGGCTGAAAGGCCACTATATCAGACGTAATTAGTACCTAGAAACCTTCTCTTGCTACCTGTTTAGTGTTTATCTAAAAATACTATAAGTTACCCAATATATAGTTGCTTTGATTAAACACGTTCACTGCGGCATATATCAAACAAGCCCTCGCCAATGGCGGCAAGGCCCAGGCGAAGCCCCGGTGTGCCACCAAATCAGCAAACGCAATTGGTATTTAAATATTTCAGTTTGACGACACAAAAGAGCAGCGGTGATTGTGCTGCGTTACCCTGAGAGTGGATGTGGTTCATTGAAACACCCAAAAGTAGCTGCACTGACTGGATCCGTAGCCAGTGTCTTTGTAATGTGGCTTGCAGAGAGAAAATCTCCAAAACCGGGACAAAAGCATTGCCAGACGGGATTTTACGGGAAATTTTAGTACCAACCTACACCAAAATAAAGCTCGCATTCTAAGCTATAAGCTGGCAACAATTAAGTTTCCACGTCAATGGCTGAGCTCACACTGACTGTTCAAAGTTAAATCATGGGAACGTCCGACCGCGCAGTACCCGGCGCGTAGTTAGCACCGGCTGATTTCGACCGCTCAGCAGCGAACGTGTTTAGCGACAGTTAATGTGTGTATTAAAATCTTAATATGAATGTTAAACCCACCAGAAGGCATAATAATTGGTTGAATTTTTCTTAGACAGATCACATTCAAGTTAATTAAAATTAGAATATTTAACAGACCACTGTCAGATTTTATGCCAAATTTTAGGTGATAGGCCTACTTAATTAGTTATTTAGAATATGCAGCTTAAGTTGTACAAGATAATTTGCAGAACTAAAAACTGAATTATGCAAATAAAGAAAAATGTACCGGTACTGTACACAATCATAATTAACCTAATGAAATCATCCTTACCTGGGTGGCTTTGACAATGTCAAAGTTGCTGCAATCAGTCTCCACTGTTGTATTCTGGTTTGCCATCGTCTCTTGGAATGTATTGCCATCATTCTTGCTCTCACAACCATGATGGTAATGTGGTTTGCAAGCATCCTAAAATGGAACAAATTATTATTAAACTAGCCTAAATTTTCTGGGTAGCTGAGTGGCTATAGTGCTCGCCTTCGAATGTAGGCCTAGCAGGTTCGATTCCAAAGTGAGATCGTGGACAGACCTAGATAGAGGAGGGTTGTTTGATCAAGACCCGTTTGAATCCAAAAGGTCATTCAAGTGAACAAGTGACCCGGATCACAAGACCGAAAAGACCTGTTCGTGTAACTTAAGCCTTTTTGTTCACTTTTCTTTTGTTCAAAGACAAATCAAAGAGACAGAGATGACAGGTGTCGGGAACTGAGGAGTGGAGAACTAGGACTGACCCAATAGTTTAAAATGATTTATTTGTGTTTCCATTATACCTCAGCCCACACCAAAACGGAAGCGAATAGAACCGAGCATAAATATTAGAGCCATATTCAAAAGTTTTAAAAACTTAACTTAGTTCCCGTAAATTTACTTTTAATAAGGTAACTTACTGCCTGGATTTTAAGGTGCGCTCTACCTCAGCTGGGAAATCTCAGCTCGGGCTTCAGTTGCTATGTTGCACCATTGGGTAATGCCGCGAGAAGCGCTTCCAGAGGTTTTCAAGATTACTGTTTTCGAATTAACCAATAATGATAGCTACCAAACTGCTTATAGTAGTGCAAATGCCAATCTATAGTTCTGCGTTTTTCAAAATTTCAAATCACGTTTTTTCAATAAGTTATGGCTAGTTGAAAGGACCTTTTTTCATGTCCTACAAATCAAGTTTATAAGGTGTGTATTAAAAAAAAATGAAATAATGAAACGCAGAACTATAGAAAATTTCATTCTCTTTAATATGAGACCTTAACTTTGATCCTACTTTCAACGTAACAGGTGAAAACAGTAATCTTGCAAACCCTTGCATTTGGTTACGCGTCTGGGGTAGAGCGCACCCTTAAACAAAGATTGAATCAATTTTATTTCATGAGTACAGATCTGCAGATCAGATATCGCTAAAATCCATATAATTGATTAAATAGCAAACCGGTAGATTTATATGCCAAGGTGTGTAAAAGTAAGGTTAACTTACATGTACAAATTAAATTAGAGAATTAAAAGTAAAAGATAATTTGACTTAACTTAAGTACCTACATGTTTGGTGCAAAATATGAATAAAATATAGTAAGCCTAACTTAAAATTAAACTTAAGGCCAGAGTATATTTTTAGTTTGGGAATAAGTTAGCCTACTTGAAATGTTTTTAACACTTTCATAATTATTCATTTAGGTCAATTAGGTTATAGGAATCTGTCTGAACGATCTGAAGGTCCATTATCCGAACTAACCTGGTCAACCGTAGTAGAGTAGGGACAGATTGTATTGAACTAAATACAAATTCAAAAATCATAACTGTACAACTGTAATAAATTGAATTGCCGTACATTTGTGAAAAATCCTGAAAAATACTACGATAACTTAGTCGGGGTTACGGCCGACTAGACCCACTAGAGCATTGAAAAGTCCCCTCAAATCCGTCTATCATTGGGGATTTCCATGACTTTCAATGACCAGAATTTTTTTCCATGACTAAGTTAGCCTATCCCTGACTTTCCAGAATGTGGACACCCTGGGTTGACAAAATATACTAGGGTTGCTTTCAGAGAGGTGAAAGCCAGTTGAGCGGAACAAACGTGATTTGATATTTGTATAAGTAACTAAATGTAAAAAGGTCAATAGATTTATTTACTAATGCTGGTTTTAAAGATTAAAATTATAATAACTCAAATTTACCTCTTCGAGAAGTGCATTATGGTAGTTTTGACCAGGAAAATATTACAGTAGTTGGAATCTGATATTAACATCCAAAAAGTAAAGTATAAAAATGAGAAAGGTAATTTAACATTCAAATGCAACGGCTACATTTTTCACCCTTACAATCGGTTAAAGTATTTAAGTATAAAAAAAACAGTAACTATAAAAAAACGAGTATTAAAGTATAACAACAGGAGGGGAAATTTGACATTTAAATTCAACCGTGCAACATAAAATGGCTGGAATGTAGGCCTAAACATAAGTAATAAGTAAAATCGCATTCAGCTGATTTAAGTGAAAACAGAATAATATAATAAGTAGGGAAGACATGCCTTAAATATACAATGTAGATAATATAATTAGAAATTAGTAGCCTACTTCTGGACAGGCCTAGACAATTATCCATACCGTGGTTAAAAGTGTACTTCTATAAGCCCAGGTTTACTTATCAACGGTTGTAACTGGACGTATGTATAGTCCGTGGCTTGGCAATCAAATAACAGTATTTGTATAGGATGGGCTACTGTTATCAACATTTGAAATAACTGAATTGTTACCAAATTACTGTTTCACAAAATGCAGATTCCATTTTCAGCCGAGCCATTAAAATGAGGATTTGCCGAACAATTATTAATATTACAGAATAGTATATAATGATATACAACTTTTCACATTCCATAATTATATGTTAGTTTTGCTATGGTCAAAGGTACAAATCCAAATGTTCTCTTTTCTTTTTGTCAGTATGTAATAATTTGCTAGAATCATTGACTTTATATAAAGTCAAAGCTAGAATACTGTAGATGGTTTGTTAAGTTAAGACCATATGCAAGCATTTTTGAAATCGTTTCCCCGTTTAACCTTAACCAACTATTCCATTCCAAAAGTTAAAAAATTATATGGTGCAACACAAATAAACAACCCGATCGCCTACCTATAACCTACACTATACCTTTCTAATCTAACCTTACTTCAAAACACTTAATGTAGTCACGAATACTCATAAACCCCGACCTACCTCCCCACATGCCTAAATCAGTGTTCAATCTGCGTTTTATCAATAAGTGTAATAACTTACTGTACCGTCGATGTAATTAAACATAATATAACCTATGAGGTATTATCGGATTAGATACCGATTTCGATGCGGTTCGATATATCGCTTATTAAATCCTGATTTCTAACATTGGCTGTTTCTAATCAGCTGGCAACACAAATAGGTTCCCAAGAAAGTAGTCACCGGTCCGTATCCCTCCGCTCCTTGTTTATGCTCCGCGCATTGAGAAAGTAGTTCAGTATATTTTCTCGATTTTCAGTGAATTCCGTGCCTTAAAAAAATGTTTTAACGGCATTTTCTTGTTTATTAAAATCATAGGAATGGTTTAAAATCGTTTAAAAGAAAAGTATAGAAAGTTCAGAAATACCTTATGATTCTCTTGTTTACATTTTTCTTGTAAACAAAAAAACTGTCATAGCTACTTTAGTCCCATAAGCCCAATGTTAAAAATTTTAAATTTTAAGTTCGTTTTAAATTGCATTAGCATTATCTAATTGAAATTTGTTTGTTTACAAACCATCTCATTATTAGTCTAAGTAGTCTTGTTAAGTTTGGCTGAAATGTGTTCAGCCGTTATTGAGTGATGGTGTTATATTGTTTGCATTGAAGTTGATCCCAAAGAGCTTCGCTCGCTTCGCTCAATTAACAAGACCAGGGTTTGGACCTTACACAAGGTAAAAAATTCTATTTGCGTAGAAAACATTTCCAGACAAAACGAACTTAAACTGAGTAAACTTAGGCTACCGGTAGGCTAAATCTTGTAGCCTGCGCATAACTAACTTACCCAAAAAGGAGGGGAAAAGAGTTAGGAATTGAAATTATTCACTTTACCGCATTGTAGACTTACTATACCGCACTTGTAACGGACCAATGAGGTTCAAGGATTACCTAAGAAAAAATAAGTAAAATTGTAATGCCCCAAGGGCCTACAAGGATTAGGGAGAAAATCCCTGAAAAATCCCACTCCGCAGGGCCATACACCTAGACCCTATTGCTTAAGGATGTAGGTAGGTTTCAGTACAAAATAGAAGTTAGCCTATCATATAAATCAGGCCTATAGGTGCCTCAGGTGCACCTGATCCGGCTTAACTTTTAAACGCTTCAACAACATAAAAAATTTGTGCCAGTCTTTTTTATCCAAGGTTGGAAGTTTTTAGGTAAATTATTTAGGCTATTTCTTGTATGTAAAAAAAAAAATAAATAGCGTTAACCTAACGCCAAAGTTACAATAGCCTAGTTCAAACATAAGTTAAGTTAGATGTGTGTACAAATTAAGCAATTTTGAGTAAAATGTTGTGGACCTAAAGTAAAGTGCAGCCTTTGTGTTATTTTCAAAATAAAATTCCTTTTTATCCAAGGTTGGAAGTTTTTAGGTAAATTATTTAGGCTATTTCTTGTAAGTAAACAAAAAACATAGACGTGTGTACAAATTAAGCAATTTTGAGAAAATGTTGTTTTAGTAAAATAAATAATTCTACAATCAACAAACTCTAACTTAACCACCGAATAAAATAAACTGGCCTTACCTGAGCAACAAAGTTTACAGGATTACATGCAGACTGGTATTCTAACGGAATCATGCTAATGGCAATCCAGGTTCTATGATTTTCTCATAAACCATATAAAATCGATTTATTCGTTTAGGCCTATTATAATATTCATAAAGTAAAAAACTGCAGCAGTTATTAAAACAAATTGTTAAATCTTAAAGATGTATTTTAACAGCAAAACCCAACCCCTTGGAGACGATAACAACCAACCGCCAGGCCAGAAACAAACAGACGTCAGGTCAGACTGACGAGTGACAAGTGACAACCAAACCAAGTTGGTTTTGGTTGTCAGTCCAAACCAACCAAATTCTGCGAAGTATACAGTAGTAAAAGAATGTGGTGACAAAGCAGAGAACCGTCGAATATAGTATAAAAACAGGCTACTATAAAAAATACGGGGGAGCGATCTGGTCTAGTAGTTAGAGCCTTAGTGCATGGGACTTCGGACCCTGAGGTCCCGGGTTCAAATCCCGCCAAATCACCAATGGATTTTAATGATTTTATCTAAGTGATCATGAAGCAACCACTAGTAGTAATGTGAAAAACAATCCCGGGATCGTACTTGGCGTCATAGGACAAAATCAAAACACTTATAAAATACCACCACCGCAGCAAACCTGCAGACTAAGCAAATTTCCATTTGCCTGATTGGATTTACACTAAAATGCCTCCTTAAAAATATCACATTTATTCTCTACTAGCTGTACCCGCGGGCTTTGCCCCGTTTAACTTTAACTTCATAAGTATTCGCATGGCTCAATCACGTCCTGGGGCCCTATTTTTGAAATGGTTGACTGTTGAGTTGAGTGTCGAGTCATTCTATTTCCAATCGTTTCGTATTTTTGAAACGGTTGACGGTGGACTTATACAACCAAAACTACTCAACACCTATCGAGCTGTTGAGTGGAGGTTGACTGCACTTTCTTCTTCCTCTCTTTCGGCAAAAAATTACTCTTTTTGAGACGACGCCATATTGTTTTGTTACTGCTTTAATTTACTAATTGCGATTTAGAGGTTATGTATTTGTTGTCAATGTATTAGCACCCAATTATGCGTTTGTTTCCTGTAGAATAATCGCATTTTAATTTTATTTACTGTGTCAATACTAGACTATTTAATCAAGGGTTTTATTCTTGTTGGAATGTTTGAAATAGACTAGGCATACTAATTGAACTTATTATAAGATAATTATTGTTATTAGACCTATGATTTAAGGTATTAAAGATTGTGGTAGAGAGAAACAATATCATAGTTTGTTTCAATACTATTCACCTAATAAAGGGATCAAATTAATTTAAGTTACGATATGCTTCCAGTGCAATGGCAAATAGCCGCTTTAACTTAAATAAAAAACAATTAAAATTAACATAAAACAAACCGATGAAGGAAACTAAAATAAGGTTATGTGTTCCGAAATAGAGACGAAGAAAGCAAATAATAATGTATTTAGGATGAGTGTAGGACCTAAAGTAAAGTGCAGCCTATGCCTAAACTTATAACTAGGCCTAGCTACACCCTAATACAAACATCCATAGTAAATTTTATTTTTTATACTTAAGTTTATTACTTTATTTAGTTTACTTTAGTTTATTACTTAAGTTAAGGTACTTTGCAATCACTAAGATTAAGCAAGACATAACCTCAATCTCAATCTCTCAAGAACGGAGTTGACAGTTTACCTCAGTGTCTCGAAATATGGCAGATTGAGATTAGCTGCCAGATTTTAGAGTAAGAAGAGGTTAAATCGAAGTCCGCAAGAACTCTGCATTGTGATTGGTTCAAAATGACGTCATCTGAATTTTTGACGGTCGTATGCTCTACATTTCCACCACGAGTCTCTCAACTAGTGATTCCCAACTCGCTTCCCAACTGTTGGTTTTCAAAAATACCAAATCATGTTGTTGGTTGAGTTGAGTGCTGACGATTGACTCAACTGTCAACCATTTCAAAAATAGGGCCCCTGGTTGAAGTTCGTTCGCTATACGCTCACTCACCATTTGGTTGCAAATTAGCTGTTGTCGATGTTGTCATAAATGATAGTGCTGCACCCTTTTGGTAATGCTACCAGTACACTATCGCCGAACATTCGCCCGAATGTTTCGCCTAAAAAATTATCATATTTATTTATAAGATTTTTTTTTTGTTAAATCACATATTCCCATACTGTTAGGTAATCCACAGAGCTGACACCTCATAAATGAACATATAAGACATGTTATTCGTTATGTCTAGCCTGACTGTAGCTATGCTATACTATACATTTAAAGATGACTATTTTCAATGCATTTTTGCAGCACCTACCTAAACCTTTATGCAGTCTGGTCATGAGCAACCACCCTGAGCATACACACTTTATGGACCGGGTGAGACATTATAATAACTACTTTAATATGACATCGATTGGAGCAAAACAGGTTGTAGCTGAATTGTTGACTGAATTCTGTTGGAACTTAAACACTAATTTATTACAAATTTCAACCATTCTCAAAGTTTCCGTAGCAAAACACGGGTATTCCGCTAGTATACATATATAACAATTTGAACGAATAGTGCTTTTAGCCTCTAGGGTCATCAAAATAAAAAAGTTCTTGGGTCTAGGTCTTACCATTCCACCTACTGTTACAGCTATACTTCCCTATAGGGAAATTCGCTAAAACGAGTGAGGAAAATATGAAAAGGACTTGATTTTGGAGGCACGTACATATACAGGTCTCACCCCTACAAACATCTTTCCATGGTTATAGGTACCGGTAGACTCTTTGTAACACTGAGCTAGAGATACAACAGGATGCAACACTAAATGAGAGAATCGCAAGACTTGGCCGCCATTTGTACTAAGGGCTAACTAAAGGGGGTACTAAAGGCCATTAGTACAATTTGAATTAGGAGAATTGGGGATTGTGATTGTACATGCAATTTTCTAGCAGAGTTTCTGTGCCAGTACAACATCCGCTTGTATATCTAGCTCAGTTGGAATTTGTTAATCCAAATTGTAGAATATTTCTTTAAAAGAGTTGTCAGGAATAAAAGTATGGATCAGTTTTGGACCTAGAGGTTGTGGAATAAAGCATCTGTAATGTAAGTGATGGGCAATGACCTAAAGTAGGTATCCTGAAGTAGGTAAAGTTTCTCATCTAATAGTATTATCAATAAAAACACCAGAGAAAAGATATATTTTTATTTTAAATACAAATTAGTTTATCACATACAATGTTAACATTTATGGAAAAATATATTTTTGCTATTAAGTGCTAACCCACCGTAACCTGTCGCACATAGTTTTCTTTCAATGCCAGATTTTGTAAGACATTAATTTGATTTTGGGTTTTAATTTGAATTTCAAACAACTGCAGATGATCTCCTAAAAAAAAGAAATATTTTAAAACACAAAATACACACACATTATAAAATTTGAATAAAAAATTATTACACATCTATATAATAATTCTTTCCCTTGGAAATTTGACTTTTGGGCCTTAGCCTTGAAGATCTTAATTTTAATTTCAGTAAAAATAAACAAATTAAGCTAAAAACAAGTATATGAACCAACGTGTGAGGATGGACAATGGAGGTTAAATCACTGGTAACTGAATGAGTTATTTCAAGACACGGATATTGTAGTGGAGGTATGGAGTAGTCTTAGGACGCTAGGCACCTAAGACAAAAAAAAAGGTATGGAGTAGTGAGATGAGATCGGCAGTACATGCCATGAGAAAAGAAGACTCCTTATCAAAGTTAGTTCTGGAGAGGACACCAGGAGGCAGAACACCCCGTGGAAGACCAAGGGTGAGATGATTGTACCAAAGTGGAAAAGGAGATTGGGGGAAAAAGGAAGAGGCTAGAGATAGACTCGAATGAAGGCATTGTGCTGGGTACCGCACAAGTTCTCTAAGTACCAATTGGGGTGCCAGTGGTCACAGCAGTAAGCTGCCAAATTAAAAAAAATATACATAAAACAATAAATTGACAGCCCAAATGTAGGTACAAAAATGTTTAAAATAATTTTTTTTTTACCTAAATTCTAAACGTTCCTGGCCCCCTCTTCCCAGTGGTTATTTGGTACCCCCAGCCCCGCCCCCCTTGTAAAAAGGTTAGATGGACGCACATGATCTACTTTAGATAAATATTACAGTGTGATGTTTAAACAAGGTTCTAAGTTTCTTTTACCTTATTGTAAGAAGAGTCTTTAGTGCAAGTCAGTGGACAGAAAAAATACAGAGTTTTATCATTTATTAATGGAAACAGTTCATGCAAGTTTTTGGTGATGAAGATGACTCTGAACCATTTGATGTAGGACGAATGTTTCGATTTCTTGATCAATGTCCTTGTTTAGGTTATGTTGTTTGATGTATTTTACGGTCTTTCAACACGATTCAATACTGTACATACTTAACCAAAATAGAATGCAATAAATCTGTGTGTTCGCCTCCTCTTTACTAGTGTGAAAAGAAGCAGGTATGGTAAGTATGGTGGGCCCTCCCAATGGCTAAGCCACTCAAAAGCTTCCACCCAAGCAGGACACTATTTGTGCATGGTGGGCCCTCCCACTGGCTAAGCCACTCATAAGCTTCAACCCAAGCAGGACACTATTTGTGTATGGTGGGCCCTCCCACTGGCTAAGCCATTCATAAGCTTCAACCCAAGCAGGACACTATTTATGTATGGTGGGCCCTCCCACTGGCTAAGCCACTCATAAGCTTCCACCCAAGCAGGACACTATTTATGTATGGTGGGCCCTCCCACTGGCTAAGCCACTCATAAGCTTCCACCCAAGCAGGACACTATTTATGTATGGTGGGCCCTCCCACTGGCTAAGCCACTCATAAGCTTGTCAAGATGATTCATGTATATCTCTTGGTCAAGAACAACATTCCTCATTGACACCTTTTGAGACCAATTGACATCAAGTAGGTACTGAAGAAGACTGAAGATGACTACTGGGACAGTCATTTGCCATACAGCAAAGTTTTGGATTGCATGAATACATTCACAGATAGTTTAGTAAACTATACCTCATTTTTTAAGTAATCCCGGATAGTTTTGCTGTAACATCCACTTTCTTGTACATTTACAGTGGTCCAAAACACTCTTAAGCATTTCTTCTAACTTTCTTGCTTTCTCCTTCTCATAAATCAATAATTCCCTGAAAAAGAGTCAATTCAGTTTTAAAAACAAACAGTCAAAACAAAGCATACTGAATCAATATGGAAAATAACATTTTATTACGGTAAACTTTTGTGGAAATAATTTCTTTATGTCATTGAGAATCAGGTATTTAGGGACTTTGTATGACTTATTTTTATAAATAAAACACAATCTCTGCATACAATTTTTTAATTTAATCTGTTCAGTGTCGATGATTAAGAAAAAAATTAGTTCCTGGTGGTTAGAAAAGCAAGTATCTGCCGATTCCTCAAAGACATCAAACTGGCCAACATGCATGTCTTGTCCAAAATACACAGGGATGAACTAATGTATTAATTGGTTAGACATAAATCACATCTATTCAGTAACATTTTTGGGATTCAATAACATTGACTTCTGCTTGTAAAATAACAAGTTTGAGTATCATTACACGGCAAAGCGGAAGGGATAACACTTGAAATCTGAGTGAACTTATCAAATTTTTTTTTTAAGTTTTGTTTTTAGATTAAAATTTTTTTATATTTTGACACTATGGAAAGAGAAAAAACTGCATGTTCACCTGAGATGTTTTGCCTCATTCATCACACTGTCGTTTTTCATCTCCAGCAGCCCTATGGATGTGGTGAGCCTCTGAACCTTCTGTGAATAATCTATCAACCTTCTCTCCTGGTCACTACTGTGCTGTCGATATCTCTCCAGTCTCGTCATCAGAGAAAGAATCTGCTGCTCTAGCACTTCGACTGAACATAATATTTCTTTTATTAGGTTTCCACAGATTTAACAACTTAAATTAGTTAATAATATTTCTGTGTTCTAGAAGTTGTAGTCTATCACACTATGTACATTTCTCCAGCTTGTTTGACATATTAAGGGGATCTTCTATTGTTATTACATCACTAACACCAATGTCTATAATATTTACAGCAGGTTAAGTCTCTGTAGCAGTCAGAATGATGTAAGGAGATAATAGATTACCCCCAAAGATGCCACACATACTGGCAAAATGCACTTTGGGTAATAGACTACAAAAACATCATGGACAGACAAATAAAAAGATAATAGCTAATATACATAAACTATTATGACAAATCCGTTGGTGGTTGATACTTGAAAAACACAGTTGATATTTGCAGAACAGGCAAGCTAGAGTTCTTTTTAGTATTTCTCAGATCATAATCTTTTATAATCTTGTATCACATTGCCATTGGAACCGGTAACTCTAGGTGTTGAAGGAGACTTGGTCTCAACCTGTGTATAGTGTTGATACGTAAATGATATTAAAATTTTATAATATTTATAAAACACTTGGGCCTTGATTTGTCTGTACTTAAAGTAAAATATTTAGAAAAAAATTTTACATAAAGCTTCATGACAATAGTAATGCAACTAATAGTGAACTTTTGATTTGTAGCAGCTAATCTTCTTATCAAGTTAAAAAGATAGTTTAGTTTAGACAATTGGAGACAATTGAAGGCATGCTATGCAGGATGAAATAGAGAATGTTTTTCAAAGAATTTTTTAAGTATGTTTAAACTAGACTTTGAGCAGCGGGTATGTCTGTTGTTTGTGTTATTTATAAAACCCCATGAACAGCCATTGTTTAAGAAATATTAGTAATATATGAGGGTCATCCATATTGTAAAGCACGAATGTGCATCCCACGCAGCACAGATCCTCCACTACTGTGATTATGTGCGCGGCCGTTTGACCCTTCCTTCTCTTCACGGTACTTAAAACGACTTCATCACGCCATTCAAAACAATTAAGAGAGGCGTGGAATGGTGTCAGCTTAAGTTTTTTTTAATTCACAACAATGCCTGGCCTTATGCCTCAGCATGAACACGGCAAGAACTCCAAAGTCTGAAGTGGGAAATCTTTAGTCATCCTCCCTGCAGCCCTGACCTAGCACCAACTGTCGGGGAAAACGGTTTAGACACTCGAGTTTGGAGCTCTACAGTAACAAAACTATTTAGAAAAACACAGAGTATATGTAAATTTCTGATGATTAATTCTAAGTATTCCTGTGAAAACAAAAAAAATTTTGCTCGTTTAGAAATTTTTTATGACAGCCGGAAGGTAAAAAAACCCCTGTTACGAGGCATGTTTTTTAAGTAAGTACCGTTTTTAAACTTCTCTGTTCCAGCGCTGCGATTGGCATTTTGGACATTTGCGCTGTATATGTGCATCTATTGGCAAGCCCTAGCCGGAAATTTGACAAAAATCGGCCGTGTTTACATCCGGTATCGAGCATTCAAAATGGTACCGCCAATTGAGACTGCCGCCGACTGTGAAGTGCGCGCTGTAATTAGATTTTTATGTTCTAAAGGTGTGAAAGCCACTGAAATATGTCAACAGATTAGTGAGGTGTATGGCGAGAACATTTATGAGTGATGGAATGGTACACGAGTGGGTAAGGGCATCTAAAGACGGCCCCACCAACGTTCATCATGAGTAAACGCACTGGGTACTGGGGACAGTGACGCTGCCCAGTGCGTTGCTCATGATGAACGTTGGTGGGGCCGTCTTTAGATGCCCTTCTGTGTTCGCTGGCCCTTACCCACCTGCGTACCATTCCATCACTCATAAATGTTCTCGCCATACACCTCACTAAGCTGTTGATAAATTTCAATGGCTTTTATACCTTTAGCATTTAAAACTCTAATTACAGCGCGCACTTCACAGTCGGCGGCAGTCTCAATTGGCGGCACCATTTTGAATGTTCGATACCGGATGTAAACACGGCCGAATGTTGTCGAATTTCCGGCTAGGGCTTGCCAACAGATGCACATATATAGTGAAAGTGCCCAAAATGCCAATCGCAGCACTTCAACGGAGAAATTTAAAAACGGTACTTACTTAAAAAACATGCCTCGTATTAGAGTATCAAAAAACCATGTTATGAATTTAAAACTCGCTCAATATAAACTGGGAACGTCAGAACTTAATCCAACTTCAATACAATTTTTTACTTCACCCAGAAAGTTTTTGTTGTTAATTTTGTAATTTAACTAATTCTCAAAAACGGCAAACACTAGAAAAAAATTTCAAAGCTTGATTTGAAGGTGATTGTGTTTGTATTTAATGTATTTATACTGCATATATATATTAATGTATAGTCCATATTGTTACGCATATTATTTATATAAATAATTAACATGTAACTGTATGATCTTGCACCTGCAAAGGGTGCAGAAGCCATCGCCTGCTCAGGAATCCAGTGCAGCGTCGCCACAATGGACCCCGAGCGTAAGGTGATTCACACAGTATATGTCACTGACGGCTAACTCACAGGACACATCATGTTTTGCATTCTTTAAAAGGATCCAAAGTATTACCACCCCAAAAATACCATTAATTCACCTCAGTTTGTCCCCGATTCTAGTTGTGATCACATCGCTAGAAATAGGTGCCAAATGTAAATTGTCAGTTTCGGAATATGCTATGATAGTCAGTGAGTGCTATATGTTTTTTTAGAAGTGAGGGAGAAGTGATATCCAGTACATCAAGAAGTGCACGAGTGTTTGGGAAGATCATAGTAAATATTCAGTTAACAGCCCATCCCCTGCCCAGTGTCCAGGTGTTCAATAAAGCAACGTACGGGGTAAGCGCCCGGTCAGAGGCGGTGGTAGTCTGGAAGTGACCTAATCGGCCGCTACATCATCCAAATTGAATGTTAATTGATATAAATAATATGCGTAACAATGTGGTGGAACCTTATGAATATTCCAAATACCAAAACTATCACCTTCAAAACAAGCTTTTTCAACTTTTTTCTAGCGTTTGCCGTTTTTGAGAAAAAGTTAACTTAGAAAATTAACAGCAAAAACTTTTTGCATGAAGTAAAAGTTCTGAAACCATAGTCTTTATATATATCTATATTGTATTAAAGTTTGATGAGGTTCTGACGTTCAGTTTGTATTGTGCGAATTTTCAAAGTCATAAGATGGTTTTTGATACTCTAAAAAAGGGGGTTTTTGTTTTTTACATTCTGTCTGTCATAAAAAAAATTCTAAACTAGCTAAAAAAATGTTGTTTTCACAGGGATACGTAGAATAAAACAACGGAAATTTAGATATACTCTGTCTTTTTCTAAGTAGTTGATTACTTTTCTGTAGAGCTCCAAACTCGAGTGTCTAAATTTTTTCCCTGACAGTGTAGTGATTTTCATCTGTTCTAAAGTTGAAAGAATTTTGGGTGGAAAACGGTTTGGAAATGACGATCAACTTAAAGATGCGGTGACAAATCTTTCCAGGCTGATGTGTATAACATCGGAATAGAGAAACTGGTCCTACGTTACAAAAAGTGTATCAACAACAATGGGAATTACATAGAAATGTAGAATGAAGTGCTGTGGTTTTGTAAATAAAGTTTGGTATTGATATCTTAGGTCTTTATGCTAAAATGTTCTTTACATTAACCCTCATAACTAAACACTCAATGCTATAGTAAAAATGAAGGTAAACCTTTTGTGTTAAACATATTATGTAATACATCCATGAATTTGTAAGTAATTGCTCAAAACCTGTTGATAAAAATATTCTAAAAATACACTGTAAATGTAAGGTAGACCTCTCAGAAAACATACTTTTGCTGGCCATCTCTTCAGGTGATTTTTTGCACGGACTAGAAGGTTTGTTTTTCCGCTCAGACATTGATTTATTCAAAGCGTCATGGACATATTCCAGCTCTTCAAGATACAAAGACTAAAATTCAAATAATTTTATCAGTGGTGGGAACCAAGAATAAACTATCTTGACTAAAAGGCTTAGGCTGTAATTAGGTTTGTAACCCGGCAAGTTTTTAATTATTTCGAGATTTAGCTTGCTATATAATCAAACCAATTAGTTTTTTTCTCATAATTTAAAATTATTGGTAAATTCCAAACATAACAGGTATTTAGGTTTACAAGTGACAAGAAAAAGTCCATAATAAATATTTAAGCAAACTCGACCCTATAACTCAATAATTCGTTTATTGAACAAAATATAGACATATTTACATGTATTGGTTACATCAAAATAACATAATAAACAATGGCATTTAACTTACAATATAAAATTAACATAAAACATGTTGACTCATATATTTTTGTTTTTTTTTTTGCTTTTTTGTTTTAAGATTTAACCTCACATATTTTATACCAAAATGTTCGTCTTTGGTGTGTAGATTTGCAAACTGGCCTTAAATTTGTCAAAAACCTTGGGCTCTGTCCCAGTGGCTTTTAACGTTCCCATGTTATCCTTATGAAGAATATATTTGTTTAGATTATGATCAGCTAGATAATTTAATTGCTGTTAATGTCTTAGTTGCAATGGAAACATGTGCTACAAACATTTACTGACTTCGTTGAAATGAGATATTTATTTACTATTTGAATTTGGGTTGGCGTAAATATTAAAATGAAAAGAAACGAGAAAGCCTGGACATTTTGATATACTAAAAATAAACTGAATTAACACTGTGCTGCATTTCTTGAGCAATCATTGAAAGAGCCGATTTGCAAACTATGGAAACATAGGAAAGTCATAGAACACCACCACCATGTAGAAAAAATAGAAACAATGTTTTTTTTAATTTATAATTTATAATCGTTATTATGGACAGCCTAATGCGGCTATGAGTGGGAAATATTTGTAGAAAACACGTAAAAAAAAACAAAGATCAGCTTTTGAAAAATGAAGATATTTACAAGAAATGTTGATTATATCAATCTGTTATGTACATCCTAAGTATTTCCATAATCTTTCAGTCGACTCGTTTAAAGTCATCAGAAATTATTACTGCTATTCGTTTTAAAATAACATCTGTAATACTTCGCAATTGCTCGAATTCGAGCAACAGGTATACTAGTATGTGTTACTGTATGAACTTGTCTTACAAACTTTGATTATGATACTTTCATTATCCAGTTTCTCCAGCGCTGCTGGCTTAGTTATAGATTCAAACAAAATAAACAATTTTATTATTAAATACTCACAAAACATTGAAAATTCACTCAATTTGTATTTAGGGCTCACCAATACATGAGTGTACTTACCAAGTATTCCTTACCTTTAATCCCAACTGAATTGCTTTTTGTAAAATCCGGTTCAACTTCTTTGTATCTTCATCAAGATATCTTTGGTATACCTCATACTTTTTGTTCTCTGTAATTAATGTATGAATATGTTTTAGGTTTAGTTGTATTAGTTACATTTTGTGAACCTGGGACAATACTTTCCCTAGATGAGTAACCATAAAATAATAATAACTACGTAATTAACTACAGTGGGGTACTGTAGGGAAAACACTTTAAGGCGTTTAAAGGGAGGGCTCCACCTTATAATGAAAAATTTTAAACTCACCAAGCTTTGACATGCACCCAAATACATAGTAAATGTGTGGAAATTAGATAAATCGTAACGCCATGTGCGTAAAAGAGGTCAAATAAACTATAAAGGGACCTCTAAAAATAATTTGTTAGTAAGTAGTAAGATGTCAAACAATTTTGCCTTTGCGGCCTCTGCCTATTTTTAGTACATAAAAACATTCAAACAACAAAAAAAATAACTCCAAGAAATAGATAGTCATGAATTTAAGTCGGGTTTCATAATGTTTCATATGATAAGAAACTAGTAATTAATCCATTGACTACTTTTCAGAACTAAAGACAATCTTAATTATTTTGCTTCCCTTTTCTTTATAAAAACATTAACATTAACATTAACATTTTTGTTTTAATATTTTTACAATACAAACAAAATAAAAATTACTGTTACATTTTTACCTTCAAGGGATGGTCTCAGTTTGCTCAGCTCTTGATTTTCCTTGTTTAGTCTTGAAATCTGCTTGTTCAGAGCATCGATAAGTTTTTCAGACTCAACTAGCTTATTTCTAAGCTCATTTAGTTCACCGTTTCTCTCATTTGCTTCTTTCAATTTCTTTCTCAAGTCAAGAACTTCTTTTTCATCAACATCTTTCTCAGTTTCTCTTAATTTCCTATCGGAATCTGACGGCTCAGTTTTCTGCTTTTGTTTGGATTGTTTAGTTTTTTTTGGTGCTTTGGATTTTTCTATAAACTTATCTTCCAAGTCCTGAATTTTTTCTTTCAGCTTTTCATTTTCTTTTTTCAATTTGTCATTATTTATCCTATGAAATTTTAGTATTTCATTTTCTGAGCTATTGTTGTTGGAATTTTTCAACATATCTAAAAGTCTATTATTTTCATCTTCACAATATTTTCTCTCACTTTTTTCACTAGCCAATGCTTTTTTGAGATCATTTACTTTGCTATTCAAAGATTCTTTTTCCTTTTCTATAGACTTCAACTTGCTCTTTATAGCTTCACTATTTTCCCCATCAGTGCTCTGTGTTTCACATTCTGATATTTTCTTTTCCAATTCTTTAATTTTATTTTTCAATTCTTCATTTTCTTTGGAAAGCTTTTTACACTCAGATTTTAATTGTCTTATATCATTTGATTGATCTGATTCCATGTTTTTTATTTTGTCGATTAGACTTTTAATCTGATCTTTAAGTTCATTGTTTTCCTTCTGTAATTCATTTTTCTCCTTGGATATCGAGTCAAATATAGCTTTATCCGGGCCTGATAATAAACTCTTTATTTCACTTTCAAGAGATTTTACTTTATCATTTAGTTTCTTGTTTTCAGTTTGAAGATCATTATTTTCTTTTACCAGTTTGTCAAGATTGGAGTTCTGAATTTCTATCTTGGGACTCTTTGATTCTTCTTCTAGGGATTTTATTTTATCCAAAAAGGATTTAATGTCATCTTTTAGTTTCTTGTTTTCATTCTGAAGCTCAGCATTTTCCTTTAAAAGTGCTTCAAACATGGTTTTATCCTGCCCTGATAGTAATTCCTTGATTTGGTTTTCTAAAGATTTAATTTTTTCATATAGTTTCTTGTTTTCGTCCAATAGCTCAGAATTTTTTGTTTCCAGATTTCTTCCTCCAATTTCTAATTCTGTGACTTTATTTTCTAAAGACTTAATTTTGTCATTTGAATTCTGGATATCTTCTTTCAGTTTCTTGTTTTCTTTCTTCAGGACTTCATTTTCTTGCAAAAGTGCTTCAGATGTGAGTTCATCAGATTTTGACGGCAAACTCTTCAGTTTATCTTCAAGAGCTTTTGTTTTATCATTTAATTGGTCATTTTCTTTACGTAGCTCATTATTTTCTTTTTCGAGTTTACTGATCACAGGTTTCTGATTTTTTAATTCATCTTCAAGAGATTTAATTTGATCTCTTTGTAAATCAATAGAAGCTTTTAATTTAGTATTTTCACTCAGTAAAGCAGTATTTTCCTTAGTGAGATCTTCATACAAAGCATTATCTTTTTCTGGAAGGGAACTGTTCATTTGGCCCTTAAGAGTATTTAAAGCGTCTTTTAAATTATTGTTTTCAATCTGAAGTTCAGAAATGTCTTTAAATTTCTCTGGTACAGGTACTCTCTCCTTAGATGTTGAAGCTTGTATTTTACCCTCCAAAGAACTTATTTGTTCTCTTAACATTTTATTTTCATCTTGAAGGCTAGCGTTTTCATCGACTAATATTTCATTTTTCTTTTCTTGAGCTTTAAAATCTCTTACTTCGTCTGCTAAGGATTTGATTTTGGCATTAAGTTTTTTATTCTCATCTTGTAATTCCGTATTCTCCTTTGATAGATTCTCAAATATACTTTCATCTTTTCCTGACAACAAATCTTTTAATTTATCTTCTAGTGATTTAATTTCACCCATTAAAATTTTGTTTTTGTCCTTCAAATCAGCATTTTCATTAATAAGATTATCGGAAATAGGTTTTTGAGCTTCGGTTTTTAAATCTTCTATTTTATCTTTTAATGACTTTATTTCGTCTTTTAGAGCTTTGTTCTCCTTGGAAAGTTCTTCTTCATGTTTATCTAGCGATTTGTCCTTGGCTTGATTCTCTAAAGATGCAATTTGGTTGTTCAGTTTTGCTATTTCATTTTCAAGATTTTTATTCTGATCTTGTAATGATTTATTGTCCTTCAGTATGTTCTCAAGCTTATTGTTTCCTGATAACAAATCCTTGACTTCATCCTCAAGGGATATAATTTTATCTTTCAACTCTTTGTTTTCACCCTTCAAATCAGCATTTTCTTTAGAAAGATTTTCAGTCAAAATTTCATTTTGTCCCTGTGGATAATCCTTCACTTGATTTTCAAGTGATGTGACTTTACCTTTTAATTGAGCAATTTCTTCTTTGAGGTCTGCATTTTGCTTGCTAAGTTCCTGAGCATCAGGTATTTCTCGATCTGCCTTCAACATTTTTAGTTCGTTTTCAAGATAATTGATTTGACTATTCAAATCCATGACCTCATTCTTACATTTAATAATATCTTCAGATTGATCAGGCCCAGGTTGGTTTTCTTTTGCCTTTAAATCTCTTATTTCATCCTGTAGGGTTTTTATTTTTTTGTTAAGCCCTTCATTTTCATTTTGAAGATTGTTTTTTTCTTCAGTAAGATTTATTTTCCAATCTTCTTCTTTCCCTGCTAACAAACTGTCAATACTGTCTTCAAGTGATTTGATTTTTCCTTTTAAATTCAAATTTTCGTCCTGTAACCCAGCATTTTCTGCAGCAAGCTTACTTAGTTCATCTTCTTTAATTTTCAAATCCTTCATTTTGTCTTCAAGGGTTTCAATCGTACCTTTCAACTTATTATTTTCATCTTGTAGGGTATTTAAACTATCAGGTTCCAAAGGACCATGCTTTTCTTCCTTTGATTTTAAGTTAATTATTTCACCACCAAGAGATTTGATTTCATTATTTAACTTTTTTATTTCATTCTGAAGATTAGTGTTTTCTGAAACCAGTTTGTCGAGTTCTGGTTGTTTTACTTCATCTTTGAAATCCTTCAGCTCATCCTCTAAATACTTGATTTTATTTTTAAGATTTTCATTTTCATCCCGAACATCTTTGTTTTCTTGAGAAAGTTCTTCAAAGACAGATTTATCATTTCCTGATAGTAAATTTTTGGCTTGATTTTCCAGAACTTGTATTTTATCTTCCAGTTTCATATTTGAATTTTTTAGATCTAAGTTTTCCTGAGTTAGTAATTTAGAGTTATCCTCAATAAATTTCATTGTCTCTTGACAGAGTGTTTCATTGTCTTTAACTTCTTTCTCTAGCTTTTCAATTTGGTCTCTTAAGTTCTGTATTTCTTTTTTGAGATTGTAATTTTCTTTTTCGTATTGTTTGTTATCTACAGATGGGCTTGGGGAGGGAAGTAAATCTGTATCTTCCTTATCAGTTAACTTTGCAATTTTATCTTTTAGCTCATTATTGTCTTTTGATAGTTTATTATTTTCTTCTTTGATTTGATTTAAGTTCTTTTTGAGCATGTCTATTTCATCTTTAAGTTCTTTGATTTGAGCTTCTTTCTCATTGGTTCCTCCTTCATCAATAGTTGAAAAAGGTATGATGGCAGTTTTCTCAGACGGTGATATATTTTTGTCTTCCTGTAATTTTTTCAAATCTTTTTCCAAGTTTTCGATGATTTTGTCTTTGTTTAAGACTTGTTCTTCACATTTTTTTTTCTCAATATCAGCATTAAGTTTTAACTTATTAATTTCTTCTTCTAAACTTGTATTTTCTTCTCTAGGATGTTTCCTATTTCCATCTTCTAAAGCCATTAGCTTGTTTTGTAAATTCGCTATAATCTCATCTTTTGATGTTTTTGATTCTAAAATTGGTAAGGTCTGATCCTCTAAAGATTTTATTTTGCCTTTAAGAGCATCATTTTCTGCCAACAAATCATTAAGTTTGTTTCTTAAACCATTGATAGTTTCATCATTTAGACTCTTAGGTTCATCTTGCCCTAAATTGTTTTCTTCTTGTCCAACTCCTACAGCCATTATTTTACTTTTAAGAGACTTGTTTTCTTTTTTCAAATCATCCAATTGCTGAATTAGTTCTTGGAACTCAGCAGCCACATCCTGTTTAGGAAGGGGTTGTTTTTCAAAATCCTCAATTAAAACCTTAAGGTCATTATTATCTTTTTTCAGCTTTTCTATTTCGTCATAGAGAAGTTTTATTAACTTATTGTCATTATCTTTAGCTTCCTTTAATTTTTCACTTTCCTCCTTAAGTGCGGCATTTTCTTTGACCTTATCTTCTAATATTGTTGTCAAATCATCGCCAGGTTTATCTTGCAAATTACTTTCTTTATCAGTAACAGCTAAACTCGACTTCTGTTCATTGCCATCTGTTGGGGCTGCGTTCAGCAATTTACTTTTTTCATTCTGCAAATCTTTTGTAAGTTTATCATTAAGTTGCCTCTCATTATTCAGCATGATTTCCAATTCTCTTACTTTGGATTCCCACTCACTACAAAGAGGTAAGTTTGATAACTTATCAGAATCAAGATCATCATTAAGAACCGGTAGTTTCATTTGATATTCCTTGAGATCATTTTTGGCTTTTTCAAGTTCATTGAGTAATGCATTAGCTTTGTTTTGTTCTTGTTCTAAATCTATCTGTAGCTTACTGTTGAGTTCTCTCTCGTTGTTCAACTCTTTTATTAGGTTTGCTAAGTCACTACTATTTCCATCAATTAACTGGTTTAATTGGTCCTGTAGTAAATTGCTTTTCTTCTTTTCTTCTGCCAAGTCTTTTTGTAAGACAGCCACTTCCTTGTCGTGATTTTCAAGCAAATTCTTTAGTTTGTTGATTTCTGACACTTTACTTGGAGAGACAGAAACTTCTTCTTGGGCTTGCTTTTCTTGCATATTTATAAGGTCTTTCAGATTTTTTATTTCATCCTCTTTCTGCGCTAGGTCAAATCTTAAATCATTAATAATTTTGTTGTACTCTTTTTTATCTCCACTAGCCAAAGCTTTTATTTCATTTTGAGCTGCTTCTAAGTATTTTTTACAGTTATCATTTTCTAAATTAGCATTTTGTAAGGCGTTTTCAAGCTCTAAAACCCGATTTTGTAATTTATTATTCTCGTCTTGCATTTCTGAGTAAAGATTTTTCATCACATCATCTAGTTCATTGTTTTGCTTTTCAGGATCATCATTAACACTTTGAATAATATTTTGTAAATCTCTTAGCATGTTTTCAGTATTTTTTAACATTTCTTTTGTTTTCTTCAATTCTTTGTCCTTTTTGTTGAGCTGCTCCAACAAATCATCCAGCTGGGTTTGCAAGACCTTCGGCTCCTCCTGTGCCTTAAGTTGAATGCAAACATAATAAGAAAGAAAATAGTCTAACAATATAACAGATATAGAACATCATTTAGACTAGCAAACTATTTTCATGATCAAATGACAGAAATATGTCAATAGGAAATATATATTTGAAAATAGTTTAATTAGGAAGCTAATATCGACTATATAATGAATTAATATAATTGTAACAATTTATTTGTATAGTTGTGTTAGAGTTCTGATTACATTTTCAGATTTGCAAATAATCATTGATCTATGAAAATCTCCACCGAGTAGCTGATGTCTTTTATTTTGTAGAAAATTGAGGATATTAATTTCCTCAGAAGAGGAGCTTATCCCTATCCCAAGGTTGCACCAATTGGTTATTTCTCTGCGAATCAAGTTACTTGACTCCTATGGAGGCAAAAAAGTTAAGGAATGGATTCAGATGAGAGAAAAATTAGCAGTTAAATAACACTTTATAAGGTACTGCTCTATTATCGTTAAACTCAAGGCCAAGCTGAAAATATTTACAGTTTATTGATTCAAATTCAAGAGTTTAATTGATTAGCCTACATTGAAAATCTGATTTGAGATGTGAAAGGCATCACACATTGTACAAACAAATCATGTTTACATTCAATAAACTGCCTGGATAGCTGAGTGGTTATAGTGCTCGCCTAGCAATCAAAAAATTGCCGGATCGATCTTGAGAAAAGTCTGTAGCTTTTTGATGGTTAAAACCTGGACCAAGCTGTTTATAATCATTGGGGATTAAAAATTATCCTGACAAATGAAACAGCTGATCTTAGTCAGTAACAAAGCTATACACAGATCATTTTCACTCCATTCTACACTTATCTTTCAATCATATTGGGGTTAAAATACGCACTTAGGTGGCGTCCCCATCTCATTTTATAGTTGATAAAATAATAATAAATACTACAATTTATTTTACTACAAAGTTAATTTTTCAGAGTAAAATTGTTTCTTTGAAGGACAAAAGAAAAAATGTTTTTTTGTATGTAATGAGTTAAAAACTGACCTCTGCCATAAAATTGATGCGAGTCAGCAAATTCTCTATTTCATTTTCTTTGTCGGCGATAATATTCTGATTATTATTGTCTTTTACTTCTTGAACCTGGAATTGAAGATACTTGATTAAGAATCAAACATGGAACAAATGTTTAAATGACCCTATTTTTCTTAAGTTAAATAGTTTTATTCTTTTAGTTAAAACCATAATAACCGTTTAGTTTTCAACTTTTCATTACTCTACAAAAATAGTTTACAGTTTTTGGAAAAGTTTAAATTATTACAAATAGTTCAACAGTTCAGTTGTATATTAATAATACTATTTTAAACTAGCACTACTATCATAAACTGGTTCTACATTTGTCTTGTCTTAATCCATTCTTTAGTCAGAATCTTTTTCCAATACAACTTACCTCAGGCATGGCATGAATGCGGAAAAGTAACCGTTCTATTTCGTTTTCTTTGTCTGCAATTATATTCTTCAATAAGTTCTTGTCTCTTTCCAGATCACTGATCTGCTCTTTTGGCTAATTAGAAAAACACCATATTATTATCAAGCAGACGAACATATGATAAAGAAACAATTCAGGAATACATATCAATTCAGGTAGCTATAACATTGTTTTTAAACGTTTAAACTCAAAATCTATAAATACTTATTCGCCATCATTTAATAAAAAAAACCATACCAATAATAACCCCGCCTCTTCATTTTTTTAACCAATTTTTAATAACCAGTGTCTTAAACATTTTGTTATGCAGGTTAACTTTTACAATGAAGTTTCACAAATTAACAAATTCAAACCTAAATGAAATTGTCTCATCTGAATATAATTGGTAGTTTGTAATGTTTATGCTAACACACAACAATAGGTTTATAGGTTAAGTTCAGTCTTGTATCAATAGTCAAAAGGAAAGACAATAAACACTGCACCAGCTAATTGATTTTGCACTGTTGCCATCTTGTTTTCAAGCATACCTGCCTACGGTACCTATTACTTGCCTAATAAAAGCACACTATTTTGTGTTGTTTAGTTTAAATACTGGAGTGTGAAAAAGTAAAATGAGTGCAGCAAAGTAAGTAAATACAGGAATCAACTACTTTTCATCCTATAATCAGTGCAAGTAAGTCCAGTTTGTCTTGCAACTGTAGAAAAAAAATTGAATACAGTAAAACCTACTTCATTGCTTGAGTGAAATAAATATAATCAGCTGATCCAATTAAATTGATATGAAAGGACCTGATATGTTATGACATGTTTCTTCATCAATTAGTTTGCACCAAATATATCAGCGTAAAAAATTTCAACTGCTGAAGATATTTTACATAGGTATTGTGAACCGGATACTTACATCAGACATTGTGTGGATTCGTGTTAGCAGATTATCAATTTCATTTTCTTTATCAGCTACAATATTTTTCAGTATTTCATTTTCTTCTTGAAGCTTTTCGATTTGTTTTTCGAGCTAAAACAAAACTATGATGTTATTATTTTTATAATTTGAACACAAATATGAAGGTTGTTTGTGTTAAGCATTTTACCTACCTAGATTCAACTACTACGTAGGATAACTTCATAAATTTAGACACCCCAGAACAAATGCTATGAGATTTTCCAGTCTTATGATTGTGTGGTTTTAGCTAAAACTTGGGTTGTAAATTATCTTCAGTGACAATCTCTAGCTTGCCACAAAGTTTTTGTCATAAATAAGCTCAGCTTACAGCTATCATCCTATTTTATAGTTAGTCCAAAGAAGGCCCACTTGAATGCTGGACGGTTGCCTTTTGGAATAGATAACTTGCTAAAATGTATCTATAGGCTAGGGTTCTGACCATCGAAGTATATAAAACAACTGGAATGCTAGGTACGTGTTCACGAAAGCGCGCCGTTGTGGCAGCCTTCCCCCATCACCATGGGGGACCCAGCGGATTTTAGCCAATTCATCGAATAGTGCGCGAAGTTGTTAACTCGCTCCTAGCCTTCAATAACAAAGATTAAGTACAATAATGTTTATATATTTGTAATGTGCATCAAATGCAGGATGTAATGGTATAAATAATTTTTACTTTTGATTTGAAATAGAATTTCCATAGTTAAAAAGAGTCAAAAATTTCTTCATTGTGACATGAAAAAGTTAGTATGCGAGGAAGTATTTTATTTTTGGGCCAGAAGAAAACTTTAAGCGACAAAGTTGTAGTTTAAGAGTTGATTTTTAACATGTGATCGAGCAATTTACAATTAAGTGTGCAGTTTGTTTTTAGTAGAGTGATTAATAGCGCGACGAGGTTGACTTTATGTCGCACCAACCTCCTCACTCCAGCAACTCTTTATGTTTTTGCTACTCGATCATTGTAAAGCTAAATAAATTGTAACCTTATTAATATTTGATAAAAGTTAAAGAATTTAACTATTCTATGGATGTGATAATATATTTTATTTATTTGCAGAAGATAAATATTAATACCGGTAATATATGGGCTGCAGCTGAGTTGAAGAAACCCTATGAAACCGACTTTTCCGCTCCATTGAATGAAATACTCAATGTAATACAATTTACAATTGTGTACTAATTCCTCCCTATAATAATAATAATTTTTAATAATAGATGCATTTTATCAGCATACACGAAATTTCAAGGAAATTTGTGTACAAACCATGTTTCAAGCAATGACATTTCTGACGAAAGTCACGCTTTGAAACTAATGAAACTGATATGGACACTATTTTATAAAACAGTTTGTTTCTCCAATACGAGAAACATTATGAATGAATGTAATAAAAATAAATTAGGTGCAAGACAGAGATTTTTAAGAAATTAGTTTTGTTTCACAACGTGTAATGTATTTAAGCACGATTGTGGACATAATATTCTTAGAAGTTCAGTTTAGTATTATTAACCAACCACTTTTCTCTTATGTGTGATGATATGAATTTTAAAACATATACAGAATAGCAATAACACTAAAAACATTTTTTTTTACTAATCGTGTCTTTGCAATATTATACAAATACTCCTATTGTCAAAGGAACGAGCCCAACAATTTGATTTTTAAATTTACTATTCAATTGTTGTTTATTTATTTATTTTTCAATGATTGCCTTTACATTAAATACTTTATAGGTTTAGTATTTATGACCTTATTAATTAATTGCTCTGAACCTTAATATTTGAAATTTCTCATTAATTACCCAACAAACCAGGATATTAAAAGATCCCTTGTTACAACTAAACAAAGGAGGTTAGTTGTAACACAGTTTAGTTGTAACACAGTTCACAGTTCTAACACATATGTACTTATGTGTTACCTGTATTAAAAATGTATTTAGTATGACTATTGATTGTACTCAAAACGTTTCTGGGAGTACCGTTAACAAAAAGATCAGCGGAACCAGGGAGGACGGCCCGCGGCGCGATATATAAATAACCTCTTTGCATTACTAATTACTCCATTACACACGACTAGAAAATTTTATTTGAAATTGCTTGGTTATATGCTGAAGATCATCTCTTTAGCTACAATTTTGTCACTTAAAGTTTGCTTCTGACCAAAAAATTAAAAAAATCCTCGCTTAGTAACTTTTTCATGTCAAGGTGTGATATTTGTTTAACATTTTTAGTTGTTAAAATTCGAATTACCATTTAACTAAGATTATATTTATACTGTCAGATTCTGCAGTTAATGCAGATTCCGAATATATAACTTTAATTGTAGTCAACCTATTATGCACGGCCAGGAGGGTATTAACAACCTCGTGCACGGCTTGAGGAACTGACATATCTGCGTCGAGTCCCCCTTTGTGGTGGGGGAAGGTTGCTGAAACGGCGCGATTTTTATCCCAAATCTCCTATCTACCTGGTGTTCCAGTTGTGTTATATAGTTCGATAGTTCTGACTCATTTAAGGGATAATAAATATTTAAAATCTGAGGGAATATTGAGGTGGAATTCAAATTACTACATTTGGTGTTAAAATGATACATTGTTCATGTTGATTCCTGGTCAGTTTTCATCCAATGTAGCCTAACTGATATCATAACTATTTAAGTTAAAAAAAAATTTAAAAAGATCAAGTTTTGGAGTAATTTCTTTTTTTTTAAATGAACTTCATTTAAGTTGTCCAAAAATCAGTTTTCCTACCGAAGTTATAATGATAAGGTGTCAAAAATTCAAACTTTGGCAAAGTATAGCAACTTAGCGCACTTAAATATATATTTTATCTTTAGGTAATAAACTAAAAATAATACTGGTTAAACCTCAGTGGCAGGGGGGCTTGTGCCTAAAAGATTATATTTTTCCTCGTCTTCATTACCATCAGGTTGGATTCCTTCTCCTGCACCTGCCTGGAAAATAAAATTAAAATTAGGCAATAATAAGAAATTGAATACTTCACAATAAGCTTTACAACTGAAAAATTGAAGATATACTTGCCAAAATGATCATCATCTACCCTTTGAGGAGGAAACCACTAGACTAAATCAACCTAACCTATGACCTCTTATTTGTGTAATTTGAGACTACACAAACATTTTTTAATTTATTGGTATAAATGCTCACATTGTTCACTACATTTAAGAAGTGTTGCCTCCTAAACTCTTCATCTAGTGCCCATGCTCGATGGTCTTCGCATGAGTCTGCTTTCTTCAACCGATGATCACTGCGCTTTTTCTCAACAGGTTGGCCCACAAAAGCATTGATCCTTTCCTTTAAATAGGCCATCCTGAACCTGTCCGAATGATTTTTAATATATATATATATCTTTAGAACACTATTAATAGACAATTAATATCTAATTTTGTTTATAAACATTTATTTTGGACAGATAATTTGAATTGGAAAAACACAGTTTTTTTGTTATAACAGATGGATTATTATTTTTATTGTTAACTAATATTGTCAGCTGGAGCTCCACAGCACTTATGAGGAAAATGAATTGTTATAAACCATACTGACCTATGAGTAATTTGTAAAATACCCCCGCCGCAGCAAACCTGCAGACTAAGCAAATTTTCATTTGCCTGAATTGAAATATGGACAATTAAATCTACTTAAATAATATTAGTTAAATGAGCACCTGTTTGCTGCTACAGAAAGGCTAATAAAGTGTGTTTTTTTTATAAAATAGGTATTAATAGTTTAGTATTTAAAAAAAACCCGCCACAGCAAACCTGCAGACCAAGCGAATTTCCATTTGCCTGATTGGATTTACACTAAAATGTCTCCTTAAAAATATCACATTTATTCCCTATGTAAATAACATTAGTTTAACGAGTACTTAGGTTTGCTGCAACAGGGAGGGTAAAAAGGTGTTTTTTTTTTTGTAAAATGTTAATAGTTTAGTATGAAATGAATGCATTTTCCAATTTTGATCAAAATGTGATCATAAACAAGCAAAGTATAACAGTTTACTTATTCTCCATAAGAATAACATAGAAATTTTAAATTTACAGTTTTTTTGAATTTTCTCCGTAACCATTAGGCGCACAATAACGCTTCAATACACTAAATTATTTGTTTTTTTTAAGCTTTACAAAATGGTTTGGAAAGAAAATGCTAAATTTTAAGTTTTTAGGGTCAAAAATGGGAAAACCCAATTTTTGCCCCATAAAACCCCCCATAAACCCCTGTTTTCATAGTCCGATCAAGCTGGTTCGCGAACTTGTTTAAATAAACGTAGGTTTACACGTTTGTACCAAATTTCATCAAAATCAGATGAATTCTGCTCGAGTTATTGCGCTAACGGACACATATATAAATATATATATATGAATTTGAACGGATGGTGTTTTTGGTCTCTAGGGACCTTAAAACGAAAAAGTAAATCGGTCCCGGGTCCAGGTCTTACCATGAGTACCACGGTAATAGCTTATTCCTTATAGCCTAGGGGAAATTTGCTAATAAATAAATTTGCCAAGTTTGATCAAAATATGTCCATAAACAAGCAAACTACAACATTTTACAAAATTATCCATAAGAATAACATGGGAATTTTAAATTTACAATTTTTTGTATTTACTCCGTAACCAATAACAACACAAAAACACTTCAATATACTGAATTATTTGTATTTTTAAACTCTTTAAAATAGTCTAGAGAGAAAATTTTGAAATTTTGTGTTTTTATGGTAAAAAATGAGAAAAACCATTTTTTACCCTGTAAAACCCCATTCTCATCATCCGATCACGCTGGTTAACAAACTCATTCAAGTTTATCCCGTATTACACCTTCAAACCAAATTTCATCAAAATCAAACAAAAATTACTCAAGTTATCACGTTCAGAGACACACAATACTTGAGTATATTTAGTTGATTTAAAGGGATTTTAAATTTTTGTTATTTATTAGTGGTGATGTTTTTTTCTGTACAAGAATGTTATTTTTTTTATTTTACTAGGAAACTTTTAAGATGCTATTGTCTAGGCATATTGTGTGCGTGTGTGCAAATGTTGTACGAGTGTGTCGGCTGCTTCCCTTCTGCCATTGTCATGTGCCGCCTCTAGCCTGCTCATCAATGCTTATCAGTTCAGTAATTGATACCTGCCCCGACCTTGGTCCTTCTCTATGTCCTCCGTTATCTCAGCGTCTCTGCCAAACTCTGTCTCCATTCCCCAACTTCTTAAAGGCAGCTCATGTAAATGCAAAATCTCTTTTTTGTCACATGGACAAATTTCGTACAATCTTTCAAAATTCCTCAATAGACATAATTTTAATTTCTGAAACTTGGCTCAAACGTTTGTTAAATGACAAATGTGTTGAATTATCTGGCTACCACATTTTTATAAATGACCGTCTCCATAAGTGTGGTGGAGGAGTTGCTGTTTATGTTAAGTCTCACTTTGTACTTTTAAAGCTCAGAAACAGTGGGTAGACCTGAATATTTGTTTTTTGGAATTTTGTGTTAAAACACATTTTTTGATTTGTGTTTGTTACAGAGCACCTCACATAGGGTTCTTGGCGGAGTTTGGACAGCATTTGGTGGGTCTATGCTGCCTCGCTATAGTCATGTCATTGTGATGGGTGATTTTAACACTGATCTACTGGGACCACTTACTTATGACCAAACTATACTTACAAATGTGTTTTTCTCCTGCAACATTACCGTCTCGCCTTAACTTGCCACACATCACACTGCCACTGCTCACACACTGCTGGATATCATAGCTGTTAGTGACCCATCCCTAATCGCCCACCACGGTCAATATTCGGTCAGAATCCTTAACAATGAACTGGGTCACTTAAAAAACAAATTAAGAGTTAAATTAAGAGCTCTCTTACTCTAACTAAATCAAACTCACCAAAATATTACAATGCTGACCCATCTAGCCCAGCAGTAACCTTTCACCAGAATATGAGTGAAGCCGAACCTACCTTGAATGATAGCTCCAAAGTCACTAGATCACCAATCCCAGAGGAAGCAGCCAAAGACATCATGCAACCCACCCAGTTATCACTTCAAGACTTGTCTAACTTCCCTCCTCTGCCAGAGCCACTACTGCACAAGCAACAGCAGTGTAGTGAAGTGAATGGTTCTCTGTCAAGATCAACTGATGGCAGCGACAGCAACCCACAACAGGCGATGGAGCGCAACACATCAGAGGTGTGCACAGCCCAGTCTCCTTCTTCAGCTCCGGGGCTACATCTACCAGGTGAAAGTGTCATGTGTTGTGCATAGGGACATTCCAGAAGGTGTGCTGGGAGTAGTTGATGGATGTATAGATACAGCAGGAAAAGCTTTTGTAAATATTAGTAATAGGGGAGATAAGCAAATAAATGTAAGCAAGGGATGCAGTAATCTCAATGATAACGGTTTTTTTTGGGGGGAAATAAACATGCTTATTTTTCATTACAACATCCAGGGTTGTGCCAAAAAGTTAGAAGAGTTAAATATTTTTTGTCAAAGTACCATAGTCAATATAAAATATTACTATTGTCTGAGCATTGGTTAGGAGATGACAATAAAGAACTCCTAAACAACTCAGGATTGTCATATGTATCGGGTTATTTTAGAAAGGAAGGTGAGAAAGGAGGCTCTTGTATATTGGTTAGCAAAGCGTTATTAGATAAAGCTAAATAAGTTGTTTTAGATTATGAAAATCTGGCTATGATTTACATTTTTGAATTTAGTGTAATAGAGCTTACCCTGAAATACTCCACCTATTTCATTCTATCCATTTACAGAGTTCCAGATAAACATAATTTTGAAATATTTTGCACCCAATTAGAATTATTACTAGAAAGTTTGGCAAGTAGGAAAAATTAAAGCAACATATAATTTTAGGTGGAGACTTGAATGTAAATATATTGGAAAATGACAAGTATTAAAAAATGTTAAGTGATATAGTTGGTGCTTATGGCTTGCATTTATGTTTCAATGTACCAACTAGAATAGCTAAAAATTTGCAAACTTGTATTGATCATATAATAACAAATTGTTCTGTCAAAAATACCCGGATATTACAACCAGGGCTCTCTGATCATACTGCTTAACTAGTGGAAATAGCTATCTCTGAACAGACCATTAATAAAATAAACGGTATCAGCATTCTGACACGTACTTCCTCCCATAAGTTTGTCAACAACCTTTATCAGCGGTGAGAGTAAATATACGGAAATGGGATTAGTACAATTTTGTTCAGTACAACATACTAAATTTTTATCAAAATCGATCGGGCCATTTTCGAGAAAATCTGATTTTTCCGGTGTGAGTGCTAAAATTATATTTTGTACCTTATTTCTTTTACCGACTACGTTGACAGGTCATAACAGTTGCTATAGCTCACAATAAGTCATTCCATTAGTTTGACTTGTTGAACAGGTTTGTGTATCAATCTGTTGGTGGTTTTGATTAAAAAGCAGGCAACAACTTTTACATGGGGATGGAATGTCTACAGTAGTTGTATGAATAGTCAGAGGTGGCGTCCCCATCTCTTATTGATGTAACAACTACATGTTGTGCTAGCCGTAGATTGTGGGATTGATGGGTAAAGTGCCGAATCCAAAATAGAATCTTGAATAAATTCCTCTTTATAAATTGATTTACAACCTACTTTCATTTAACATATATGTCATCAATTATCAGTACTGTCTTACTAATATTATAAATCTGAAAGTTTGTGAGTGTTAAAAGTCAAAAATGGAAAGAGAAATAGACTAGATAATGAGCAGATATCTATATATATAAGGATATCTGGCTTTCACCCAGAAGGCCCGGGTTCGATTCCCGGCATGGGAACCAAATGTTGGATATAGTATACAAACATTTCATTTAAATAATCTATGGTTTATATTTTGTATTGTCTTTTCCAGCTGCTATGAAAATATGAACTTTTATAATTTTGAGACATATGATTTTTGAATGAATTGTTATGTTGTGATTACAGGAATATAGTTTGGTAGCATTTTACTATGATTGAGTAACTTTTCTTTTGTGAATAATCAAATTATTTTCTGCTCATTATCTAGTCTATTTCTCTTTCCATTTTTGACTTTTAACATTTGGCGACCTAGACAGGACTGTATGAGTTCTTAACCAGATAGTCACTATTGAGATAATGGAAAGAAATAGGAAACTAAGAAAAACCTTCAGAACAGCATTTACCAGAATTTATAATGGGATAAATGAGGAGCTATGCAAAGATGAGCAAGACCTACACAATATACAGGGTAAATTGAGTTCTCTGGAAGGTAAGATAGAAGAACTAAAAACTTTGGACAGGGAAATTTTAGATTTCTTGCTTGATTCTGAAGCAGATGAAGAAGAGTTAAATGAAGAAGTTAGGATAGCAGATGAATATGTAGAGAAGTTTAATCGAATTAGTTTAGCTGTACAGAGTAGATTGATTAAGTCTAGGGCCACTTCACCTAATTCCGATGGGTCTGTAAAGAGTAAATCTACTGCTGTTAGGACTAAGCTGAGGCTACCTACTATTGAATTCACAAAGTTTAGCGGGGATTTGAAGGATTGGCTACCTTTTTGGGCACAATTCAAAAGAATAGATGATGACGAGAATATCGACGATATTGATAAATATCATTATCTTGTGCAGGCTACTTTAGCTAATTCTAGGGCTCGTCAGCTGGTCAAAAGTTATCCTGCTACCGCTGGGAACTATTCAAAAGCTTTGCAAAGTCTTAAAAGTCGTTTTGGTAGAGATGACCTTCTCATAGAAGTGTATATTAGAGAACTTTTGAAGTTAGTGCTGAGTAATTTAAACAGTAAGGTAGAAGTTTCTTGCATTTACGATAAACTGGAAACCCAACTAAGAGCATTGGAGACATTAGGAGTAACAACTGACAAATTTTCTGCTATGTTATATCCTCTTATAGAGTCTTGTTTGCCCGAGGAACTGTTGAGAGCTTGGCAGCGTCACTCCGGCTATGAAGTTGATGCTGAACTTAAGGATAGACTTGATGGTTTGATGAAGTTTCTGCAAAAGGAGGTTGCTAACGAAGAAAAGATTACTCTAGCCGCATCTGGTTTTGAAAATAGTAAGCGACCTAAACTACAGCCTAAAGTAAGTAAATCTACTGTATTTCGACCTAAGCCTAGTTACGCCAGACATACTGAAATGATGCCGACAGCTGCTGGTTTAGTTAACCCAACGAAGTTTGATAAGTTAAATACTAAAGACGCTAAATGTATGTTTTGTGGTTCTAACCACTTAGCTGAAAACTGTAAAGACAGTAAATTGACAGTAGACGAGAAGGTGAAAATCGTTGGAAAAAATGGTTGTTGCTTTACTTGCTTGAAGTATGGTCATAGGAGTGCGCAATGTAAAGTTAGAGTAAAATGTCCCAATTGTGGAAGGAGGCACACTGCTGTTATGTGTAGGGCATCTGCTGCAGAAGGAAGTTCATTGAGTGAACAACCAAGCAAAGAAAGTTCTCTAGCAAACAATGTTCACACAGAAGTGTTTTTACAAACCTTTTTAGTAAAAATTAGAAACCAAAATCGAGAGCGAACAGCACGTGCTTTAATAGATACGGGATCACAACGATCTTATATTTTGAAAAATACAGCAAAGGAATTTGGCTACGACATAGTCAGAAAGGAGAAGCTAGTTCATGCTTTATTTGGTGGCACTAGTACTGAAGCAATTCAACATGCGTGTTATAAGGTTAGACTAAGTGACTTAAATAACAGTTATGCCTGCAATTTTGACGTTTTTGATCAAGATATAATTTGTAACGATGTTACAGCAGTTAAGCCTGGTCCTTGGTCCATTGAGCTTGGAACACTGGGAATTAATGTAACAGATGGAGACGGGCCTATTGAAGTTCTGATAGGTGCAGACGTTGCCGGGAAACTATACACTGAGAAACGATATCTGCTTTCCAACGGGTTAGTTGCGATGCACACTTTGTTGGGCTGGACTTTAATGGGAAGAACTACAGTTGAAGGGAATGACAGGTCCAGTTCTATGGCAGTAATTTCTTTACTTTCTCCTATTGATAATAAATCCATTTCAGATTTGTGGAGTTTGGATGTTTTAGGAATCAAGGATCCAGTGGAGGTAAAGAGTGAATCTTCAGTTAAAAGTAGAACAATGGAACATTTTGTAGAATCTGTTTCAGTGGAAAATGATGGCAGATATCAGGTCAAATTGCCATGGGTTGAAGATCACCCACCGTTACCTACTAATTTGAAAGTAGCACAGAAGAGACTCAGTAATCTTACAAATAAACTTAATTCTAGTGGATATCTTAGTTCATATCAACAGGTGTTGTCTGACTGGGAGGAATTAGGTATCATAGAGAAAGTTAACGATGCTGATTTGGAAATTGGTCACTACCTACCGCATCGACATGTGATAAAAGAAAACAGTCTTACCACGAAATTGAGACCTGTATTTGATGCATCTGCTAAAGAAAAGAATCAGCCCTCGTTGAACGAGTTGTCTAGAAAAAGGTGACAATCTAATTGAATTGATTCCGTCCATATTAAATCGTTTTAGACTACACAGATATGGAGTTGTTGCCAACATCGAGAAGGCTTTTCTGCAGATTGGTGTACATAGGGGCGATAAGAGATTTTCTTCGTTTTTTGTGGATTAATCAAGATGGTAATGAAACATTCGAAATGGAAGATGAACAAGTAGCCGAAGGTGTTGATCGTGAACAGGATCAACCTGTTTACACACAAAGAGGAAGAAAAATTATACCCCCACAAAGATACCTGAATTAATAATTAATATTTTGACTTTGCAAGTCAAAAGGTGGGAGAATGTTGGATATAGTATACAAACATTTCATTTAAATAATCTATGGTTTATATTTTGTATTGTCTTTTCCAGCTGCTATGAAAATATGAACTTTTATAATTTTGAGACATATGATTTTTGAATGAATTGTTATGTTGTGATTACAGGAATATAGTTTGGTAGCATTTTACTATGATTGAGTAACTTTTCTTTTGTGAATAATCAAATTATTTTCTGCTCATTATCTAGTCTATTTCTCTTTCCATTTTTGACTTTTAACAGTGAGTTTGTGTGTGTGTTTGTGTGTGTGTTGCTCAATCACGCATAAACTACTGGACGGATTGGGCTGAAATTTGGCATGATGATAGCTCACATTCCCGATTAACATTAAAGCATATTCTTATCTCAAAAATCCTTTCGGGCTCCGCCCCAGTGGCTCTGTAGTTTCCCCATGTTAACCTTATGATTTTTCATATTTAAAAGGAATTAATGAATCTTAACAGCTGTTTTAATTAATCAAGTTGGTTCTGTTCTATGATGTTCAATAGCATAAAAGTTACAAGGATTACCAACAGGGTGCAGCACGATTATATTTTTTTAAATTTATGACAACAGCTAATTTGCAACAAAAAGGTGAGTGAGCGTAGCGAACGAACTTCAACCTGGAGGCGAGTTAGCGTAGCGAACGAGCTAACCTGAAGGCAAGTGAGCGCAGTGAACGAGTTCCAACCTAAAGGTGAGTGAGCGTAGCGAACGAACTTCAACCAGGACGTGAATGAGCTATGCGAATACTTATGTTAAAGAGCGAATTTAAAGCGAAGTTAAACGGGGCAAAGCCCGCAAGTACAGCTAGTAATTAAATATAAATGAAAAACAGAAATTTCAAAGACAGAATTTTAATGCTTAGTTATTTTCAACTGGGTCTATGTAACACAAATTAGTTTCTTGAGTTCAGACCAAAGCATTTAGTTACATAAACAAAACAAAAAATTATATTAAAAAATATTTCAAAACAAAGTAAGTTAAAGTACGTAATTTAAAAGAAAAACTAATCTTACTGCAAAGACATACTAATTTATAGTTTTTCCTTCAAATCTATTGCTAGAATGACAAATAAATAGTCTTACATAACTAATCTTACAAAAGAGAAAACAAAAACAAATTGTATGATATCACTTCTTAGTTTTAAGATAATAGACTATATTTTAAATTAAACTAGTGAAACTTCTCTAATATCTTATTAACCCATAAATCTATTAGTTATATATTAACATCCATGCAAAATAGGCACTTTGCTTAAAGCACCCATGACATTATTCTTATTCTAAATAGCACTATCACAGTTGTAACTAAACACTCTTTAAACTTCGCTGAATTCAAACTCATCCTGAGGCACAGACTCCACCCACCTTCTGGTGCTGTCCTGCAAACGTAAAAAACATGTTGTAATAACCCTTTCAGGTATACAAGATTAGTATGACCAAACCAAACCTCTCCTTGCAAGTAAGTCAACACACCAGCTGAAAGCTATAGCGGACTTGTGCTGCAACCTGGTAGTCAAGTTTAAACTTTCTACTCTAGGGTTTAGGTTCAGTGGCTGAGCAGACATCTCTATAGAACAAAGGGTGGCGGAAGCCTACAGTGGACGGCTCGGTTAGAATCTTTAGTAGCTGCACCTCAAATTAGACTTTTTAGCTATCCTGTGTGTCATGAAAAACTTGTTTGAAATATAATTCTGAGGGGAAAATAATAAGTATTGTTACAAGTCAGGAGCCCCGCGCAACAATAGCCAGGCACCGTCTCAAAAGGGTTGTTTGTCAACATGGATTCTCCGAACGCACCAGTGATAGACAATAGACCCATGTCAACGGACTACGTGAATAGAAGGCCCAGAACCTTCTACAGCTTCCACGGCAATCTGTAAACAGCTTTGTCCGAAGGGGCATGATCCCTCTAGAATGTTCCACGGCAAGCTTATCTAAGGGACCGTCTTCCGGCACACGGCAGTTGAGTTGAGTTGAGTCTAGCGGGTCAAGTCCGAGGATCATCGCAGCGACCGCCAGCCGGTGTGAGTGATCAGTGGCAGTGACAGTGACAGTGTAGTGACAGAGATATAGATAACTCCTGTAGAGGTTAGGTGTAAGTAGATCATTGTAAATTAGAATAATCTCGGCTTTAGCTAGGTTAGGTAGGGTTAGTTAGGTGTTGGGAAATTGTAATTATTGTAAATAGAGAATATTTAGTGTAAATAAATGGTTATTATAAAATCGCCAAGTTTTTATTGTAGAGAACCCGTTAAGTCCGTAACAGTATAATTAGACACTGAATAATAAACAGTAGAACTTTGCTAATATGACCTTGGCTTATATGACTCCTTGCATTATCCGATCCTGCTATTGCCTATCGGAGATAATAATATCGCGGTAATATTGTGACGATTTAGGTACGGTAAATGTATTAAATATTAATTTAAACTAGAACTAGAAAGAAAACGTTGGTATGGGAAAAACAAATGTAGTCATAATGGCGAGAAACATTACCTGAGATTTTCCAGCAACAGCTTGGGCAATATCCTCACGAGTGACGTTAATTTCTTGAATTATTGCTTGCTGTCTTTTCTCCATTTTAGCTATTTTGCTTCGTTTCATAAGCTGCAACCAATAATTGATAATGTATTATTTCTTTACGCAGTATATTTATTTAAAAATAACCTTAATCACATACCACTCTTCTTAGAATTGTACTTTGATATCACAGTAACCTATATGTACAACATAAAACTTACTGTGAAAGTTTGTTGTCCAAATAAACACATCTATGCTTAGACAGAGCAAACTTCCGTCCAGTGAAGCCAACATTAAGGATTGTTTTAAAGGAAGCACAGTAATTGAGGACCAGCTGTCAGCATTACCCGGGTTGGCAACATTTTACATTGTAACAACAGTAGTTGGTGTATAAAGAACAGACCAAATGTTTGGAAATGGGTTCTTATTGTAAAAAGATGTCATTACTGGGGAAATGTTATTAGGTGATATCTGTTGTTGTTTTGTTAATTTTTTTAAACCTCTTTTTGGAGGACAAATTCTCTGTCATCACCTTATTATTATCTTTCTGGTTACTGAATTTAGCATACAAAATAAAAGGCAGTGCTCTTTCAAACAAAATAACATACAGATCACAACTTTTTTAGTAGAGTATTAATAATAGGTATATAATAATTTACTACAACAACTCAAAAAGGTAATCATTTTTGTTTTCGTTCTTTATGAGGATAAAGAAGTTCCAAATGTTCCAAGATTAAATTCTGCTGTTTAAACTATTAACATTTTCCTCTCCACTCACAGAAAACTATCTGAGCTAAAGATAACCAGTTTTACAGGGTTGCAAAGGTCTTTGGTACAAAAATCAGTTTGGAATAGTTATTCACACATACTGTACATGAATAGATACACATATTTTATGACAGTGAACCAAAATTTCTTCAACAATTTGTGGAGTTTATTGAAATTATTTGGATGTTAGGACCAGAGACGGCCTTAGGCATGTGCGAAAGGGGCAAAAATACAGAAAACATATTTTAAGTCTTTCCAAATTTTGATTTGGAATAATCCCAAATAATCCTATTGCTTGTTCTATTTTTCTGTTGTCGTGTCAATTAAAAAATCATGATTGCTGAACTGAACTCTGATCAAGATACTGCCCTACTCACGAGTGTCGCTGCAATTTGAAAAATCATTACCATTGTTGTCGTGTTATGAGAGATGACCACGGATGTTGCTGTGATCACAGAAATGTATCATCCTATGAGCATGAGCAACATTATGGTGGTTGGGGGGGGGGAAACTTTTAGTAAGTAGTAGGGGCTCGCTTTGATTGTTTACAAGGTCCTGCACTATCTAATTTCTGACTTTCAGGATGAGTACTCTTACCTCCTCATTCTTTAATGTCTTCAGTTGTTTTTTAAGACCTCGTAATTCATTTTCATAGTCGGTTTTTACTTTTTCTTCTACCTTTAATTCTTCTTTCAGCTTATTAGTTGATTCCTCTTGGCCTTTTTGGATGTCTTTCATTATGGATGTGTGTTTTTCCATTTCACTATCCATTTCCTAGAATTTTCAAAACACAAGATTGATAATACGTAAAAATAGCTTGTTCCCTAGGCCTATTTGGGAAATTTGCTGATGGAACTAAACTCACAGATATTCAAACCGAGTAAAATTAAATTCAAAGCATGGCTATTTGTATGGTATAATTAGTTTATATAACCCTAATAGTCTCTTTGAGGAAACACATTAGTCAAATAGCAATGACTTATATACTGATAACAATAACAAATAACTAAAAGAATCATAAAGATAAAAAATTTAAGTAAGTAGGAAGTCCAAACTGTAGACCATATTTCTATTTTCAGTTTTTCATTTCCAAAGGTTTTTTTTTCCTCACACCAGCATTCCGACCAAACAACACGAAACAGCGTGATTTTACTATGCACTTAATCCGTGTACGCTTAAAAATAATTTGGCAACACTTAAAGATATTAGGACTACGATCGCGGTGCAGCTTTCCCCATTTCATTCAATGTTTGGATTTAGCCTAACCTAAAAACATGTTGCGCAGTGTTTGAAAGACAAATTATTTATATGGTTTAGGCTAGGCGCACACGAGCGATTTTTGAGGCGTTATTTCATCGGCCAATCCGTGCATCATGTATTAGGCGATCAAAAATTTTGCTGATTTTAAAATCTGCAAAATGCTACAGATTCGTAGGCGAGGTGATTGTCGGCCGGGAATCTGTAACGTACAGGTTGTTACCTGTCTGCGCACACGGTCTACAAAAAAATCGGCCTGTCACTGATATTCCATTGTATTTTAATAACTATAAGATCTTTACTACCATTAAAACATGTTAATGTTTACTCAAACTTTTGTAAGTTTTATTTCCGAGTTTAGGCCTACCCCTATTCAATCAAAATCAAAGCTGGATTAGCATATATTATTAACAGGAATTTTTGTAAAAAGATTGTTTAAAGATCCGTTGTCTTAACTAATAGTAACAGTTTATCAAAACTTTCAACATACATTCTATAGTAATTAATTCTTCACGGACAGGTGAAGGATATATCCGCCTAAGTCTTTGGCGATAAAGGACGAGTGGGGGATATATCCGCTTATGGTTTTTGATAATCCGGACAGGAAGCGAATATATACGCCTTCTCTTCAGACAGACTGGCAGGTGCTTGAACAGTAATCAGATGTTTCGTGGTACCAAGACGCCACTTTCCTGCTCTCTCCATGGTTGCAACCTCCCCGCACTGCTCCCTCTCTCCCGTGCCTACCCTCTCCCGCACCTCCCCCTCTCCCGCGCTCCACCCACCTCTTCTACGCACCCTCCCTCGACATTTCGCGCTCAACACTACGTTGTCTTTATTTATTGTTTAAATGTTGTTCTTTGTTTATTGCCTAACGTTGTCATGGTCATATCATCAAAGACGGGTGGCGGATATATCCGCTGCTTTTCTACTCATTCACGCACAGGTAACGGGTATATCCGCATAGTTAAAAACAAGTAAAAAATTATTTTGACAGTAAGAAGTGTTCCATTGTGTTTATTTTATATATACTTCTATAACAAAACACAAATAAGGAAAATTAATTTTTATTTTTTCCTATAACTTTTTCCCGTTCTATGTCACGATTTCGCCTGTCCGGGAAAGGTTAATGAACTTTTCTCTGTAATGACGTAAACAAGTGTACAGTTTATAAAACAGTCTAGTTTATGTAAAGTATCCGACTTACTTGAACCCAATATTTACGGTCTCATTTTTATCTTTGATCTAATTAGAAGAGCAAAAACACAGGTTAATTCAACAAAGTCCATTTTAGGATAGCTGTAACACACTCGAAAAAAAATAATTTCTCAACTAAAAAATCACCACCTGTGCACCTAGACATAAATCAAGGGCGATTTATTTTTTGCCGATTTCTTTATTGGTCGATCAAAAAATCAAATGTGTGAGCTTAGCCTTATAGTAACTGTAGAAAAAACATAATGTGTAACACAAGTGTAAACTGCCTTTGCTGCACTCGAGAAACTTTCCACACTCGCCTACGGCTTGTGCGTAAACATTTCTCTCGTGTGCAGCAAAGTGCCACTTCGCCCACTAGCTACTTAAATAACTATACCTGCATTTTTGCCATGTGGCTATTTTTCATATTATTTATCGTCTGATTATGACTTTCATCAAGAAGTTTGATTGACTGTTCCAGACATTGTTTCTTCTCTAGCGTTTCCATGAGTTCTTCCTGCATGGGCTTTCCTTCTATAATTAAAAAATCATGCTTTTCCATGTAGGATTTCATTTCATCAATAGTTCTTTTATATTCTTCATTTGTCTTAATCTGGTCTTCTTTGCTCTTTAACAACTATAAAGTAAAAAATTTGATAAAGTATTGCACATTAAACATTGTGCCTTACTTTAGAAACAACAATCAGTTACAAATTCTAAAACTTGGAACAATAAGACTACCTACTACAGTATCACAGCATTTTTAAAGAAAAAACATTGTATGACAAAACCTGGACCATATAATAGGCAAAGTAAAATTGTTTAATATCTTTAACTTCTCTTTTGTAAACAGAGGTAAAAACTTAGAAATTCTTGGTAGTGGTGTTTTTATCTCGTCTTACATCACTATACAATTTTACAATTTACCGGTATCTAAAAAAAGTACCATACAGTAAGTTTAAAAAATCAAACTTCCAAAGTCCTAAACAAAACCTTTAGAACTTTTTTAAGATCTGTGATATGATTTTAATGGTAACAAATTAACATTTGATTTACGTTAAAATAACTATCAACTTACACTTTTCTAAACTATTACCAACTTTTATGAAGATAAAAAAAAATTGGATTTTAAAATGTATAAATTGTACCTTGTCTTCATTTATTCTCACAGCTTCCTTACAGCTTTTGATTAGTTGTTTGATTTCTTCCTCTTTCACTTGAGAATTTTCATTAAAACTGTGTAGTTCTGTAAGTTTCAATGTGAGCTGCTCTATTTCAGCAGACAAGTTTTCATTGATCTGTTTTAGAGTTTCATTTTCCTTAAGCTTGCTCTCTCTGCAATGTACAAGACAGTCGGATGGAATTAGTTTAGCCATTGACGTATAGTATCACATTTTACTGTTGATAAAACTAGATTTATTTTATTCCCATGTTAAACTTATGGTAAGTGTTGGAATGATATTTTTATCTTTGGATTGTTCCAACCGATCTTAATGAAACTTTATATGTATGTTAAAGTAAAAGAGACTAATGGTGGAAAAAATTCACTTATACCAATTCAATAAGGCGGCCATTTTAATTTTTAAATTTAATTTACTTTTTAGTAATTTAAATTTTTTTCTGTAATTTTTTTTTATTGAAAACTGCTGATTAAAAAAACAGGTAGAAAAAGGCTAAACTAGACTGGCTGCACCTATTTTGCCTTATTTGACAACTAAATTTGAGATATTTCAACTATAATGCAAAAAAAGTATTCTTGAAATCATTTCATATGATACGACATTTTTTAATAATTTAAATTTTAAAAACTGAAATGGCATCAAAAATAAAAATAGTTATGAATAATTAGACCAAGATGATATTTTAACATGGGGGCTCTTCCATATTAAATTCAAAATTTCATCAAGATTGGTTGGAAAAATACACAGATAAAACTGTTTATGTAATGTAAAAATACAAAAAAATAAAGTTCTTCATTTTATCTTTATTTTACTCCAAGAACCATTTACCAGAGTTTGGATTCACCTTCGGGACACCCTGTATAAGTAAATACTGACACAATATAAATTACTGATTTTACAATACAAATTACTGAACGGCAGGTTTGCTGCGGCAGGGGTATATATTCTTCTCGTGTATCCACGTATCTACAACTTGTTTGGTGGTAATAAGAGTTTTGATTCATGCAGACACTGGTTTCAGGTTAAACCATATGAGATAATGGTTTACAATGTCTTAACCGTTTGACTACTGAATCAAACTTTTTCAAGCAAATAACAAAAATTATAAACTTTATCATACAGGGTGTTTTTTTAAAAACTTGCATCTTTATTTATGTAAAAACCGCAATAGATAGAAATATGCAGTTTGCGGGAATCATCTATTGAAGTAGGGGGACCAATTGTTTTGAATTCAACGTTACATTCACATTCCCCCCTTTCCCCCCCCTGCCCCCAACTTATTTTTTTTAAATAGCAAGGTACCCCTTGTAACATATCAAATAAAAGAGCATGAAAAAAGAAAATTTTTGATGAAAAAAAATTGAAAATCGGTTCATAAATTTGTGAGATATTTCCCCCCTCACCCCCCCGGAACTTAATTTTTTTTTAATAGCAAAGTACCCCTTGTGACATATCAAATGAAAGAGCATGAAAAAAGAAAAATTTTGGCGAAATTTATTTTTCATTTGATATGTCACAAGGGCGGGTACCTTGCTATTAAAAAACAAGTTATGGGTAGGGGAAAAGGGGGGTGATTATCTCACAAATTCATGAGCCGATTTTAAATTTTTTTTCACCAAAAACTTTCTTTTTTTCATGCTCTTTCATTTGATATGTCACAAGGGGTACTTTGCTATTAAAAAAAAATTAAGTTCCGGGGGGGTGAGGGGGGGAATATCTCACAAATTTATGAACCGATTTTCAATTTTTTTTCATCAAACATTTTCTTTTTTTATGCTCTTTTATTTGATATGTCACAAGGGGTACCTTGCTATTTAAAAAAAAATATGTTGGTGGCAGGGGGGAAAGGGGGGAATGTGAATGTAACGTTGAATTCAAAACAATTGGTCCCCCTACGTCAATAGATGATTCCCGCAAACTGCATATTTCTATCTATTGCGGTTTTTACATAAATAAAGATGCAAGTTTTAAAAAAAACACCCTGTATAAGAAATTAAATACATAAAAATATACACATCCTTTTCCCCTAATTTATTACAGTTTTATATGTACTCCTGTCACTCAGTGTTACAATTCTTTGATTTAATTGTGGCCACAATGTTTGACAAAAACAATATATAAAGGTTTTGGGCAATTTGTTTGTATGATAATTTATTGTATATGACGATGATGTTTGATTTGTATAAACAATCTGCTAAAATTCCTAATGAGTGTTCAACAATATGTACATCGTTATTCCCTTATCTAACTGCTTTTTGTATTTATTTTTATAAATGTTATCATTGTCAATAACTATAACTTTAGCCATAGATAAAACATACTTTCTTAGCTTACTCCCATTAATTTTTTTTTTATATGTCAAAACACAAAAAGGTGTGTAAACAACTAAAAGGTTATTGGATTTACCTTTCTTGCTTACACAAAACTTTATTTTCTTCTACACGAACCAAAATATTCCTCTTGGTCAAGTTGAGATTTTCAATTTTTTTCTCAACATCAGAATTGTTCTCTTTCAATATACTTAATTTATCCTCTAAAGCTTTCATTTCCTTCTTAAGCTCACAAACATTATTTTCTTTCTCGGTCAATTTGCTGATGTTAAGTTTAATATCTTCCTCTAAATACAAAATACTTTTCTTGTAATGTTCATTTTCAGTTTCAACATTTTCATATCTCTTCAACGTTTCACGTAAAGTTCTTGCTTGATCACTAAGAACTGGTTTCTTGTCTTTATACATTTTAATCTCCTATTATGGTTATGGAATCAAACAATAAGCACATTATTAAATAAAAATAAAAAACAAATAATAATTTATAACAAAAATTTTAGGAAATTAAAATATAGCTCTCATAAAAACAGGCTCTCGAGTTTTATTTGCAAGACTGTGCTGCTGCCAAAATGACCAAAATGGTTTGCACCTTCAAACTAGAGATACTAACTTATTTTCTCCTGTAGCTCCAACCAAGAAACAATTCACACAGCTAGAACATTACATTATTAAAACTCAATAAAAATTACTTGCCTAATGCCATGGCCATTAGGGGACTCAGTAGAATATTAAATAGTTTGTACTAATATGTTATACTAGCAGAGTACCCGTCCTTCGTACGGGGTTGGCATATAAGTTTAAAATGCGTAGTGCAGTTATCCTCAAGCTTTGCATTTGCAATGGGGGAGGACACAGTTTGATCAAATTTGCTTCTTTAAATTAACGGTATACTATATAGTATTACACATCTACCAACCATAATGTTCTACCACTTCACACTTAAACAATAAAGAAAAATAAATTATTAAAAATTCACAAAAAATTACAAATTATTCATGACATAAAAAAATAACTGTAAACAATCCTACTTTGACAGTTCTCATTGTGTATCACAGTTTGTTATTGCTGCTTAGTTCAAACATAGACAAATAGAATAAATATAGACCGTCAGCTGTGCTGCGGTTAGCAGAAGTTTTGGCGTCCACCGCTAGGTTTGCCGTGTAGTTACGGCGCACACCGCTGCAGCGTCTGCTGGTCGCATACGGCTCCACGAGCCTTGCCATCAGACCGCCACCGCCCACCACCGCGCCGTGCAGAGCGCATCATACCGTGCATAGGGAAATTGTTATCTCTATCACTGTCACTGTCGCTGTCAAAACGTATCGTTTGTAGGTTAAATTTAAATTAATTTAACTGTCATAACCTAACCAAACTAACCAAACTTGCTGATAATGAAAATTTCGAATGAATGTTTACTAATAACAAAAATAGCTCTGTTCATAAAATAAAATTTTAAATGTCTCAAAATCAATTATATATTTTTTAAATTATAAAATTAAACTAGCTTAACCTAACCTAACCAACCAAACTTGCTGATAATGAAAAAAATCGAGTCAAAAAGTTAATGCCTCCGGTGGGTTTCGAACCGGCTACCTCCGTATTATCAGCTTGATGCGCTATCCACTACACCACCGAGACCTGCGGCTATCCAAGTATCGTTGCGGTAATGGTGTTCGCTCGAGCCGTGGTGGATCAGGTGGGCAGTGGCGGTCTGTTGGCAAGGGTTAATTACGGCTCCTGCGCTCCCCGCCTGCAGCGGTGTGCACCGTGACCACACGGCAAACCCTAGCGGTGGGCACCGGAACCTTCCTTTGACAGTCTATATTTATTCTATTTGTCTATGGTTCAAATTAGCTGTTTACATAAATGCAAAAATAATTATAGTGCTGCACCCTGTTGGTAAATCTTTTGTATGTCATAGAACCAACTTTTTTAGTTGAAACAGCTGACTAAATACTTTAATTCCCTTAAAGTATGAATACTCATAAGGTTAACATGGGGAACTGCAGAGCCACTGGGGCGGAGCCCAAAAGGATTTTTGAGATAATAAATATACCTATATGTTAATCGGGAATGTAAGCTATCATCATGCCAAATTTCATCCCATTCCATCCAGTGGTTTATGCGTGATTGAACTTCAAACAAACAAACAAACACACAAACTTTCACATTTATAATATTAGTAAGATTAATCGGGAATGTAAGCTATCATCATGCCAAATTTCATCCCATTCCGTCCAGTGGTTTATGCGTGATTGAACTTCAAACAAACAAACATACAAACAAACAAATAAACAAACAATCACACAAACTTTCACATTTATAATATTAGTAAGATTGTCTGTTGTCTAAGTGAACTGCCACCACATCGGCTAATAAAAAAACAATTAAGGGGTAGTGTTTGTGAGACATTTTTAAGCATATCAAACTGATTTGCAACGTAATAACATGTAAATTTGTGTGCAACAGCATAATGAACTGTGAGGTTCTGACTGGTTCCTCAAGTAGGCCTAAGCAACGAACTCTGATACCCAAACCAGGGGCGTATTTAACTATCTAAGTTTGCTGCCCCCTCCCCCACCACTCATCAACACGCTCCCCGACCTAAGATTACCCCAATACATGCCCAGGCGGCTGATTTGGTAGAATAGTAATCGGCAATTGCGTGCTGCATCAACAAATCTAATAAAATGTTGAGCCCTTTTTACAGATGTTTTTGTTTTGCCGTTATCATGCAAAACGCGATTTGTTGTGGATACATGGAATGCAACGTTGTTGTATCATATCATAAGACGCATAATCACGTTTTGCTGTGCGAAAATGGCACACAAAAACGTCAGTATACAAGGGTTCTTATAACACATATAGTCAGATCAGAAATACAAGAATCACAAATTCTTTTATTTACAAATCTGTTTTTATTTTAAAATTAAATTAATCAAAACGACAAAAATTAAGTATTAAAAAGATAAGTACTGGAGATCTGATTAAAAGTGTTCAATGAAAAGCGTTATAAGCATTATGTCCATGACACATTCTTCTTTACAGAATAACATACAATTTTGCACGGGATAAGTTAGTAATTAAATTCACACTTTCCTCCTTGATTTTAACCTAGCAAATTATACAATAACTGATCAAGTTAAGTCCAGGGAGTTGAGTTCAGCAGTTCTCCTTCAATATTCAAGACTGCTAGTTAAAAAAGTCCTTATTCAGAAGATTGCCTTTTTAAATAATTTGTTGTCTTTTAAAGGCATGAACGATCTTTCTGTCGAGCAGTTGGTTAAAGCTGTGCTTACAAATATCATTAATGCTATCTCTAAATTTGGAAAAACTAATTGAAGATCTTCTCTAATTTCTTTCTGCTTCATTTATTTTTGTAAAGCCCTAATAAACAAGGTCAGCTCCTAAAACGTTATAAAATATTTACAACAGCCTAAGTATTGTTTAAAAAGAGCTTTTCTATCAGAGTGAGTACATCCAGAGCATACTTAACTTAATATTCAATAAGTCATATCTTATAAATTAATCTAAGAGTATTGTGAGAGTTATTTATTTTGAATTCACTTAGATTTTAAATAACTTCTGTAATACCACGAATATTAGAACAGAAGCTGGTATGGATAATACACATAAACAAATGACGCAACTAGTCCGAATCTTATACAAATAATATTAACATGTTGGGCTGGTGAAATAATTTGTTTATGTTTATCATCCACCCCGTTTCTGTTCTAATATGCGTGTGTACTTATCAAGCAACGGGTACACTAGTATTTATAAAAACTGTTTGTAGGAAGGGCATTTCCCCATACTCTGAACCAAGCTATCGGTTTGCTTCCTTCCCCAAACAAAATTTCTTGCAGGAGCAAGGGCTCCAGCAGAGAGATGTAGGTGGTAGCCGTGCCCCCCCCCCCAGAGTTTTTTTTTATATTGGTAAATAAAATTTCAGGGTAATGAGAATGAGTACAACAGGGCCTCTGGCCCCTGGTATGTCCACCTATGTCACCCCCCCCCCCCCCCCCCCCCACCCCGGTAAAACTTTCTGGCAGCACCGTTGTGCAGGAAGCCCTTAACAAATTAGTTGTAATAATGATTCTGTGATTTTTTCACACTATGGTCAGTGCTCGATTTGTAATTTGGTGCCGGAACTGTAACCTATTAAAGGTGATTAATACCTATTTATGCCAATATTTTTATCATTCCGAAAGTGAGGTACCGGAACGCCATTCCGCAAATCAAGCACTGTCTATAGTTATAATAATTACTTCATTTTGTTTACAAATAAACATATGCTAGTTGCAAATGTAGACAAGTTCACATTTTAAGTAGTGATTAAAACTACCCACCCTAACTTTTTTCTCAACACGTTTCTCAGCTTCATCTACAGTTTCTTTCAGCTGCTTTGACAAATTAGTTAGCTCATTCCTTTTTGATGTCAAGCCATGCATCGAATCCTTTTTTTTCTCCAGTCTGATTTTAAGATTGCAGTTTCTGAAATCAAACGTTTGTGTGAAAAATTGCATTACTACCCAATATAATAAATTATCTCACCCAATACACACTCATCCCCAATCGTACTTGGATTCAAACACACCTATTGTGATTTATTTAGTTTGGAGGTACTGTATTCAAATTCAATAAACTGATCTTAAAATAGTTAACTTCACTGTAAAACTCAAGATTATTTACTAAGTTATTTATTCTGTTAAAGTTTAATAAGTACTCACATTGCAGCACAACATTTCCAGCTGCTTTTTAGCGAAATTCCCTATATACGGAAGTAGCTATTACCGTAGGTCTCATGGTAAGACCTAGACCCGGGACCGATTTATTTTTTCGTTTTGAGGTCCCCAGAGGCCAAAAACACCATCTGGTCAAATTCATATATATTTATATAAGTGTACATTAGCACGATAACTCGAGCAAAAATAATCTGATTATGATGAAATTTGGTATAAACAAGTAAACCTACATTCATTCAAACGAGTTGGCAAACAGCAGGTATAGGACAATGGGAACAGGGTTTTACGGGGTAAAAATGGGGGTTTCCCATTTTTCACACTAAAAATAAAAAATGTTCAATTTCTTTCAAAATTATTTTGTAGAGCTCATAAAAACAAATAATTTAGTATATTGAGGCATTGTTGTATGCCCAACGGTAATGGATACAATTCCAAAAAAGTGTAAATTTTAAATTACCATGTTATTCTTATGGAGAATAAATAAACTGTTATAGTTTGCTTGTCTATGGACATAACGAAATTTGGAAAATATTTTGACTTCATACTTAAGCTTTCAATATTTTAATAAAAATACCCCCGTCGCAGCAAGCCTGTCGACTAAGCAAATTTCCATTTCATTTTTCAATTGAATCTATTTACGTTTAACGAGTACCTAGGTTTGCTGCCACAAGGAAACTGAAACTAATAAAGTGTGTTTTAGTAAAATATTAATAGCTTAGTATAAAATAAATAAATTTGCCAAGTTTGATCAAAATATATCCATAAACAAACAAACTACAACATTTTCAATATTCTCCTTAAGAATAACATGGGAATTTTAAATTTAAAATTTTTTGAATTTTCTCCGTTACCAATAACCGTACAAAAACACTTTGATATACTAAATTATTTGTTTTTTTAAGCTCTTTAACATTGTCTGGAGATAAATTGGGAAATTTTGTGTTTTGGGGGTCAAAAATGAGAAAAACCAATTTTTACCCCATAAAACCCACCGGAAAACCCCGTTCCCATGGTCCGATCATGCTGGTTCGCGAACTCATTCAAGTTTATCTTGCATTACACCTTTAAACCAAATTTCATCAAAATCGGACAAAAATTACTCAAGTTATCGCGTTCACGGACACATATATATATAAATCTATATATATATATATATAGTAAATAAATCTGACGATTATAAGGGAATAATTTTGTGGAGTGTATATATCAAATATGTATATCAAATCAGTAACAAAAATGATTTTCCAAATCCTGTCTAGTTCTATTAATCATCTGTATATATAAATTATATTTATTTACAAACAAAAACAATATAAACAACAGTTAAGTGTTTAATGTATTTTGAAGTTTGAAAATGGACTAATGTCCGAAACATGTCACTTCTTTTTATAAAATATAATATACAGGGTGCTCAGTTGTACTTATTTACTTAAATATTTAATATATATATATATATATATATATATATATATATATATATACATATATAAAAATTTGAACGAATGGTGTTTTTGGCCTCTGGGGACATCAAAATGAAAAAGTAAATCGGTCCCGGGCCTAGGTTTTACCGTGCCACCTACGGTAATAGCTACTTCCCTATAGGGAAATTCGCTAAAACACACCTTATTGCCTTCCCTGTAGCAGCAAACCTAAGTACTCCTTATAATTAATGATACAGTATTTAAATAGTAAATAAATCTGACAATTTTAAGGGAATAATTTTGTGGAGTTCCAGCCAAGTAGATAGAAATTCGCTTAGTCTGCAGGTTTGCTGCGGCGGGGGTATTACATAGTTATCTTAGGCAAATGTCCTTTAACTAAATGTCCTTACTAAATGTCCTAAAATGTCCTTTAACTATACTGTCTATAATGTCTTCAATAATAAATATGTCCCTATATTGAAAAAAATTTAAATCTTAGGTTTATAAGTTATAACTACAGTCATGTCTTCGTTAAATACAATTATGATACTTGAGAAATGATTCAGCAGTGCAAGCAATATTTTCACACTTACATATTTTCCTCTGTGTTTATCTTGAGTTTTAACTGCTGTATACGGGAAGCGTTGACTTTCTTTGACTCATTTAACTCTTGATAGATCATTGATACACCTTCATTAAGCTGTAAACAAATGAACAAAGACCAAATAACTCTACCATTTATTGGCTACTAACTAGTTCACACTTTTAAGTCACATCTCCTCCAAGGTTAGTCACATTTTTTATAGATCTAGAAATCTTTGAGACAGTATCAGTGTCAGAAAAATATTACATGCAAAATAGCTTACCTGTTTATATTCCTTGAGGGTTGAGTTGTAGGATTCTATTAAATGAATTTTGTTTTGTTTCATTTTCTCAATTTCTTCCTGTATATCTTTACATTTAACAAGCATTTCCTCATTTTTAAATGCTAAACTTTGAATTTCACTCACCATATCTTCTCTGTCCTTTACCATAACATCTTTCAGTTCCTTACCTGAAAGTATAATAATATAGAGGAATGTTGTAGCTGAATGTACCTATTTCAAAATCTAACACAAAGAGATGTTTTAATGAAACCCTACAATAATCTTTAATATTTCGTAGTAAAAATGTTTCTCGACTGCGGTGAGATAATGATAGTTCATATGGCAGCAGCAAAAATCCATCCCATTAAGCATAACTTACATCCCATGTTAGTCTCAAAATACATTCAAATTTTATTTCTCTCAGTTATTCGTATTGATTTTACATCTTCTTGGGCTCAAAAAACAACATTTAGGTGATATATATAATCCTGGAAAGATAATGTGCACTCAGCTAGATTTATTTTGGAACCATTACTTTTAACATTAAAATAGCAAATCTGTGGTTGTACAGTAATGATACTTGCCTGAGCTGATGAGGCAAGCTGTTGCAAGTGCTTATTCAGTGGCAAAGCAGAACATCAATAATCGGGATTAAAAATGGGACTGGACCCCATCCAAATTATCAAACTATCCGTATTATCGAAATGACTTTAAAGAGGCCCTGCACACTCTATTTGAGCAGTGGTGTACGTACATCGAGCAGTGACCCTCCCCCCCCCTCCTCGCAGTGTACATGTAGATGGCGCCCCCCCCCCCTCACCATTACATCACCATGTTAATTTATTTCAGCAAAAGCCATGATTGCGGCAAAATCCAAAAAACTCTTCTGTATCTTGCACCCCCAACAAAAAAAACCTCTTGCGCCCCTGGGCCCAGGCCCATTTATAAACGCGGTCCTGGGTAGATCAATGTTTTAGTACTTACATTTTTTAGCTTTTTCCTCCAACATAGCTAAACATGATACTTTACTCCTGGTGATTTTATCTTGGACAGCTTTAGATTTTTTCTTTATTTGATCAAACTCGGATTCAAGCCATTGTTTGCTTTCTTCAATGCTTTCTCCAAGAGTTTTCCCCTTTACCACATTCTGCTCATACACATTAATGAAATCTTCAACTTGCTTTAATCTAAAAACATACCAACTTGATAAAACCTTTTCAAATTATTTTTCAAAATATAAATAGCTTTCTATTAAAATTATACCCGAACACTTAACTAACAAGCGTGTTAAAAATCATTATCAAAATGTTAAATCATCTAGTGCATTGTTTTAATGAATATGGTTTGCCTTTTACAGGTAATTAATAATTGAACTAAAATATCAGGCATTGTGAAAACTAGTATTGGGGTACAGTTCAGATAACCTACGATGTATTAGCAGATGAAATTTTCATTCAACATAAATATTGATTTTCTGTTATGGGTATTTTAAAGAAGATAAGAGGGCACCCCGCCACTCTTTTACAGTGTGTTGCGGCCTTTAGGTTAGTAAGCGTTCAGTTTAGTTTAAATATGAGGATTGTTTTTAAGTAGGGCTGTTTATGCGTTGCGTATAGCTCCGTAGTTAGCGTGTACGCCGCAACGAGGCTCCTCGTCACTTACTAGCATTATTTGTGAACAGAGTTACACCATTTACCTACAGCTCTATAGCTGATGAGTGATGACATTTAAGTTCGGCCTACACCTAAATGTGTGTTTAAACATTTTTTTTCAAATTGTTGATGTAAAACATCATGTGCGAGTTAAGTTACCTATCAAGGTTATGTAGGTTCTCTGTGGTACTGTAGCCGATCATTGGAATTATTAGAACTTAGAACTTGAATTTTGCGTTCATTCATTGATAGATTTTACAATGTGCAGTTATTGTTTTTACAGTAACTTAGGCTACCATGCTGAATTAGGTAAATATGTCCACCAATAAAAATGGGTACAATGATAAACTTACTGTAATAAACCTATTTTATAACAACTGTATCACTAAATGTTTAAAAGTAGTAGGCCTGGCCTAGCTAACATCCAACAAACTGTTATATTTTAAACTTACTTTTCCACAACTTTATTTCTTTCCTTTAGCACATTCATATATGTTAGGCTGCACTCCTCCTCATCCATTTGCAGTTTTATACTTTGATCACTTTGGCGCTTTTGAATTTCTAAAAGTTTTGTCTTCTCTGCTTCAAGTTCTTTGTCCTCTTTCATCAACTTTATACGCTTCATTTCAAGCTGCTTCAAATTAAGTTCAACAAACCTATTTATTTTACGGTTTTCCTTACAAATGGCCTCAGCCCTCGATGACATGGCTCCATCCTGTTCAACCAAATCAGTGTCCCTTTGGCCTAACTCATCCTCGTAAATGCCTGAATCATTTTGTGATGTAAAGCCCCCAGTGAGTTGAGACAAGTCGCCTCCTTGTGAAAAGACGTGGCTATCTGGGTATGATGTCATCCTAACAAAAAATAGGTAAATTTGTAATAGGACTAAATGCAAGTAAAACTTGTGCTGAAAATGTGGTATCGGTATCGATAAATTAAGACTAAGTAACTTATGATAGGCTACCTCGACATAAGTTAACTAGGCCCAACTTTGTGTTAAGTTTTCTTAATTTAAGTTATTAGATTGACGACTTAATAACAGGTCTCAGGCAATACTTAGCTTTATAAGTTAGCAAGGTTTGCTGAACTAAGTTATTTAAGAAGTTTAAGGTAAGTTAATATTTTGACAGACATAGTAGGAGGCCTAACTTGAGCCTATTAACTTGAATTTGGATGTACTTAGACACCATCAGCCACCCCCATCCAGCGACCTGTTTGTGAGGCAATATAACCGTACAAACTACGCAGCAAATAGGTCTCTCCTTCAGTAATTCTTAACTTCTCAGTGCAACCTCGGAAAATAAAATTTTCTTTTTTAAAAATGTAGGAAATAAATTAATGCCCTGACTCTAAAAATGATAGTTTTTTCGCGCAAAAACGTCGGAGAACCATGGAAAAGCGCAAAAAAGTGAAAAAATATTGTTTACACCAAAATCAATTGTGGGGTACTTAATCAAATTAACCGGTAGAGCGAGCTGAACAAGAATATATATGGATGTTAATGGAGATATGGACCCAAAAAACGACGGTTAGGTTACTAACAATAAACCTAACCCAACGTAATCTAACTTAACCTAACCTAGCCCAACGTAACCTAACCCAACGCTTTTCCGGTCGTAACTTTGTTATTTTTCATCGGATCTTGAATTTGAATATCCACATGTTCGATTTACGCGAAATTGTTTTCCCCGTTTTCTGACACTTTTTCCATATCTCCCTTAATATCCATCAGATCTTGGAAATTCTTGCATAACTTTAGTTATAATTGTTCAGCTCGCTCTAATTTGAGTAGCCTTATTCAACCCACATAA